>NW_010225220.1:0-6388 GCF_000690775.1 Eurypyga helias | reverse complement strand
GACAAGGGGTAATGGGTATAAATTGAAATCAGGGAGGTTTAGATTAGATATCAGGAAGAAATTCTTCACAGAGGGGGTGGGGAGGCCCTGGGACAGGTTGCCCAGAGAAGCTGTGGATGCCCCATCCCTGGAAGTGTCCAAGGCCAGGCTGGATGAGGCTTGGAGCACCCTGGGCTATGGAAGGTGTCCCTGCCCATGGCAGGGGGTGGGACTGGGTCGGCTTTAAGGTCCCTTCCAACCCAAACCGTTCTGCAATTTTTGTATTTTCTACGTTCTACAGTTTAACTATACTTTCTAATATAAAATTGTATCACAAAGCTTCACTGAAATACTTTCTAATGTAAAATTGTATCACAGGGCTTCACTGAAGTACAAGAATGGCACCATTCTTAGCTGAATGGTAAGTCCCTACGGAGAATAACATACCTCCAAGATGTAAATCTCATTTGTCTCCCTGGGTGCTCTCATATGCCTCCTTCTACATCACCAGCACATACTGAACCACTCTGGGTTCCCTGAATGCTCCTCCCCCAACTTCTTTCCCAGTAATTCCCATCATATATTTCCTGACTGTCACAAGAATATTGACTTACCTACCCAGAAGATGTGGTCGCTCTAGCAGGTTCCCATACAGGGTTATGCATGCCGGGGAAGGCAAGAGAAGCTAGAAGTGGCCACAAGCGCAGAGCCTCCTATACGATGAGATTTCTGACACTTGTGTGCTGAAAACCTCCTGTGGGCTCTAAGGAACGTCAGGAGGAAGATGTTCCCATACTCTCAAAAACAATACACTGAGTGAGGAGTCCCTAACGCTGCCACAGGATGTTGTGGAGGACAGAAGTATAAAAGCAAATAGCAGTTATGGACTAGAGATCCATGAGTAACTATTAAAAACACACAGTGCGAGTCCAAGCTTCATCTCTAGCTGCCTGATGATATCTGAGGTTCTGATAATCAATGAAGTATATCTCTATATATCCACTTTGCTGAGCCCCTGTGCCACCCGTTGTCACCGACAGGATACAGAAAGGGCTATGGACGAGCCCCAGACCTGACCCAGCATGGATCTCCTGAAGAGAGTAACAGATCTCTTCGGACGACAGGAGAGCAAGGAGACACATAGCCTGCTGCCTCTTCCCCTCCACACAAGTCTGAGTACAGACACGAAGGCTGATAACATGAGACAGATTCTTGTTTACTTTAAAAACCAGAAGCCTTATCAATTTCATTATTATGATGACTCCTGATATTTCTTCATCCATCCATCTCCTCAGAATAAATCACATTCATTTTCACCCATGTATTCCCTCTATTGATGCGATTTCTCCTCATCATCCCTTATTTTCTTATTTTACATCAATTACAACCTCCTAAACTAAAAGTATCACAACTACCTCTTTTTCATGTGGTAATAGTTCCACGTATTAGGAACCTCTTGGCCTAATTCACTTTCAGTACTCATGTCCAATATGATTATATCTTCCAACTTTCATCTTCTCTACACTTAACCAGTTGTCCCACAGCTGGAAAAGCCGAAGTGGTCTCCATCTCTACTCTTGCATGTCAACGTAATAAATACACCATTTATTTTCTTCCACTAAAATATGGGCAACCTTGCATCAGACACTGGTTTCCTACAACAAGTATGACTGAGTATCACAAAAGAACATGACACACAGTTCACTGCAGGGATAAAGCATGAATGGCCAGGCCACACAGCTCGAGTCAGGGTAATTGCCTGCCTGCAAAACCTTCAGCCAAATTCTCCTTCACATGTTTATTTTAACCTCCTAGGCAAAGTGTTTGGCAAATACCGCTCAGAAGAATCAAGTCTTTCATTGGTACCTTCCACACTGCTTAGTTAAAGGGCTGTACAGTGGCTGGCAGAAGTTTTGCAAAGCTGAGATTGAGAGATGATGAAGAAAACCCTGAGCCCAGCTACAAAGACCAGAAAATTCTCTAAAAATGAAAAAACGTTCAAGAAGCGGTGGGGCCTTTTTACTGTTCTAATAGGCAGAAGCTTAGGTCATGAATTACACCCTACAGAACATATATTGAGACAAAAAGCCCAAGAATGTCACAGCACCTTGAAGGTTCTGCTCCACCTTAAGATTTAGAGCCATAGTTCAATACCAGCCTTCCTGTAAGGCTGGCTAAACCCCAGAGAAACCACCATCACACAGAATAAGAGAAGTTCTGAATTAAAAATCTTACGATTACAGATCATACATGTAAAGTTCAAAATATTCCAAACACGCAAAACATTCGCACATGAAGATCATTCCTGTGTTAATGCACAAGAGGGTTACTACTTCACTTAAAACAGGCTTCATTCATCTCGAGATGGAGTCACAAACTCCAACCTCAGCCTGAAGAGTCAGGCTACTAAATTTTAACATCTGAACTATTTCCTCAGTTAAACACTAACAGTCTTCAGGGAAGCTAAAAAAAAATATTGCAGAGAAAAGTAGACACAAAGTTTCGATACCACAAGTACTATTTTAAAGTTGATTAATAGTTGCAGGATCCATCTTTTAGGGATATCTGACAATTCAATTAAGAAGTCCCAAACTATTGCTGCATTTGGGAAAAGAACTTCCCATTTTCATGACTGTTTAACGTCAACAGTAAGGCAAACTCTGATGTAATCATAAAGTAGAGTCCACAAAAGACAAAAATGGCAAAGAAAGGGTTTATTACAACTTTTAGGATAATTATGTGGACTAACAATTGCATCAATTGGTAATTTGAGTGATAACATATTGGAATTGTTTAAAATACAAAATATGTATATTGTAAGTGTCTGAACTTATAAATAAGAAAGCAGATTAATGGAAATCATAATGCAATATATTCATTAGTATTATCTGGTATATCAAAGAATAGGTAGAAGTGTAGCCGAGATGTTGAAAAAATTGGGAAGTATGTTCAGTGTCAAGGCTTTGAAGTGAAGTGAGTGTGGCACATTGGTTAGTTGAGGAAAAAAATAAAAATAGGCAATAATAAAGATTATCTAGTGCTGATACTGAATTGAGAGCACAGAAGCACAAATGACTTACAAGTCTATCTATAGTAACTATTTATGATATTTATAAAAGCTTCAGAGACCACAGGCAGATGCTATATAGGCACCAGATAGCTTTAAAATGGGATTTTCAATGAGAAGAAGCTGTAGGACCAAGATGAACAAAGAAGTTTCAGAAGAGGCTGCAAGAACACGCATGGCAGGAAAGAAAACATCAGGAAAAAGGCAAATATTCCCCAAACCAAAAATCACAGAGCAGTCATTTGTCAACTGCTAAAAAGCTGCTGAAACCTTAGAATTGTTCTGAAGAAGAGTTTCCTACGGAAGTTTCCAAACTTGAGGTCCGGGGACAAACCCCCACGGGAAATCCCACACGAAGAACTACAAAAGGCGACTTCAAGAGATGACGAAGCGCAACTTCCCTTGCACTTCCACTACCGTTGTTTTTCCAAAGGACTTAAATCCTTGAAGGAATACCCCATGAAAATTACATCAGAAGACACCAAAAAATACGCGGCAAAGCCTTTTACCACCCGCTGCTGCCCCTAGAAGGGCACATGGGTTGGCAGAGCTGCACTCTGACGGGTATGGATTTAGACCGGCATTGATAAGGACCTGTCCCGTCCCATTCCAAGCTCCTTTCCCTTAGGAACCCTGCGGTGACAGCAAACGAACACTGGTAACTGTAATTCCACCTTGAACCATGGTTTGTGCTACTTGGAGATCACACAGCGAGATCAGTCACTGCAAGCTGTCAAGAGGAACAGAACATTACTTTCAGAGCATTTAAATAAATTATAGCTTCAACTAGGTTAAGAAGGCTGGAAGCTTCACAACAGCACATCTGAAAGCAGTTCTGCATGAAGGGAAGAGATAGATCTGGGCAACGGCGCATGCACCTACAGCAAGACGACGGGAGAATTTTCATTCATCAACATTTCCCGTTATTCAGCAGCGTAATAGCTTTGTGCAGGAGAAAGCAATCCGAGAAATTCTGAACGATGGAATCCGAGAGTACGTAGTTGTTTTGAAAAATCCGACTATTTCACAAAAACCCAAGGCTATTAATAGCAGTAATCAGCAACTATTCCTTGTTTGCAGAAGATTTTGAGGTCTGAAGGATCTCCTGCCAGCAGTCTCACCCTCAGCATCATTTACACATGGAGGCAAGCATAAAGTGAGAGCTCATCACTCCGAGAAGGCAGGTTGATAGAGAATGCAGATGGAGCAACTCCTTGTACTTTATTTAAATGCAATCTCTCACACTTACAAAATGTCAGAATACACTAATTTATATTAGCATATTCATAACCTAATAGCAGAAATATCATAATATAGGAAATTTTCTTATTTCTAAAGCTTCTTAAATTAGAGAATTTAAAACATAACCTAAAAAAGCTTTGGCTATACAAGAATTCACGACTTCAGTCAATGAAAAATTCGAATGAATTAACAAATAGATTCCTAAGTAAATATTTGAAATTTGGTAATCAATTTGTAACCAGCAAAACACTATTTCTATCCTGCAGGAAAACAACCTTTTTGCCAAAAGCTACTTAGAAACAGTCCAAGTTTTCAGGATGCTATCCCACACACACTCTCTTCTGCATCAATACACCTTCAATTCTGGGAACACAACATTCTATTTAACTTTCAAATGGTGACAAATATGTGAATTTTAATTGTAACTTGAGCCTTTCACCCCAAAGGATGAGGCTTGGAGCAACCTGGTCTAGTGGAAGGTGTCCCTGCCCACAGCAGGGGGTGGGACCGAGTGGGCTTTAAGGTCCCTTCCCACCCAAACCATTCCACGGTTCTATGAAATTGTGAAAATAAGGACCTGAGAACCTACTGGAAAGTACAAAGGACTTAAATCTGCTTTAGACAAAATCTTCACAGGTCACATTTGAGTACATTACCAGTTTTAACCTTTTGGTCTTGAACAGAAAAAAAGGCAGTCAGAGGATTGGTGTGGGGAGTTGGGGTTCTATTTTTTTTAATGTGCGAACAACATCACCTGACTATATTTAGATACCCCAAATATCTTTCATTAGATCACTCCAGTGCTCTTTAACATCGCCACTTTTGGAATGTCATCATACGTGAGAAATTAAGGGCATAATTACTATACACATGAAAGAAACACTGATTCATATGTATAAAAATGGAAATGCCGTTTACACAGATGCATCATATACCATTTATTTTGATATTCAAGCACATTAAAAGCATTCAATTCTGTGAAACAGAACAGCCTTCACATAAAAATCTGAATGCTCAAATTTTATTTTATCCAGAAAAGGAAAAAGCTCCTATGGAACTAAAATTATCTTATCATCTTACCAAGGGTCAAAACTCAACCACCACCCAAAACCATGTGGTTTTGCATGAGGCAGCAGTAGGGCACAAGTGGTTCAGCCTTGTGTGTGGTTGGATGTAGCCCTATGATTTTAATTACAGATTTTTCTTTTTATCATTGAACGTTTTAATTACTTTTAACCAACAGTTAAGGAGGAGAACTGAGGTGATATCTGTAGGCTAAATCTCTCTTGGCCTGCTGAGTGCTGACTAGGCTTTCTGCCCTGAGCTTGGATGGATACTCATTATATAAAGGTATATCTTAACAGGTTTGATTAAATCATCAGTGAGTCCTGGAAAATGCCTCATTTTAATTTGTCCAAGCACAGTGAGAAACGCAGTCTTCAGACAACGCAGAACAAGCAGCAGCCATTGACCGCACGCCTCTTTGGCTGCTCTCTCTGCAGTTGACTCTGGGCAACCCGGCTGCCATAGCTACGCAACATCACCTCCTGAACAACGGGCCTATACTCCACGTTTGACAAACAGCAGGTGAAAACTCACCACCACAAATCACTGCGACTTGTGCCACCAGCCACCACATCATCGCACACATTGGTGGCATTTCTGTATTTACCACAGGCAAATCTACAGTGAAAAACAATCTGAGAACCATCAGGTTCTACTTTATTTCTATCTGAATGTAACTTTTATTTTATTCTACCCTATTGGTTGGATATTTAGCTCATCGAAAAAACTCAAGCAATGTATTTTGTCCCCCCCAGGACATGGTTTCAGACTTGAGGAGGTCCATTTCAGCCACCTGAGAGATGCCTTTAACTGGTATTCCATGGTACTGACCCCGCCACTGCTGCCTGAACAAAGACACTGATGGGGTTTAAGGAAAGTTGACTTACACATATATCATTTAATTCAAGAAACAAACACGCTTTCTAAATTTTGAGGGCAAATCGATTCTGAGGACACTCAATCTAAATAGGATCCTATTTCAATTTCTCAAAAAGGAAGGGAAAAAAAAGCTATGTGCCTGGCAAGGTCATGGAG
>NW_010225219.1:0-32773 GCF_000690775.1 Eurypyga helias | reverse complement strand
TTGGTTTGGTTTTTTTATGGAATTGTAATCTTTAGCATCAACAAGGTCTTTCCTTGATATTTCACTTCAAAAATTCCTAAATAAAATAGTAAAATAGTGTTTGCTAATGTTAGATAAAATGACCAGAATGGTTTTATGCTTCCAATCCAGAAGTATGAAAGAAATTATCAGAATTACCTCTTATGAATATGTATGGACAAAGCAACATATTTTTTACTTCGTGGAAACTGCTGAACTATTTTAGCTGATACATCTCCAAAAATAGCTAGCCTGAGGGAAACATTCACCATGTAAAACATCATCCAACTGGTTAGAGGCTGGCAAAGCCATACGGAGTTGTAGGAATGGTCTGGGTTCCAAACCAGACTATTAAGAGTAACGTAACTGATTTCGAGAGGATCTTGATAACTGTGGGATTATAGAGTTACGATACATTTTCTTGCAATAGCCAGGACCTGGTTTTGAAAAGCCACTAAGACTTGGTCAGCTATTCCTCACATTTCAGGGCATAGTTATAGAAAGTACTTGACAACCACACACACAAGTAGCAGTTAGCAGCTTCTTTCATAAATAGTATACAATATCTATAGTTTCATTGCAATA
Source organism: Eurypyga helias (assembly GCF_000690775.1). Taxonomy (NCBI): domain Eukaryota; kingdom Metazoa; phylum Chordata; class Aves; order Eurypygiformes; family Eurypygidae; genus Eurypyga; species Eurypyga helias. The sequence continues at coordinate 32,170 of NW_010225219.1, read as the reverse complement.
TTTATAACCATCAGGGAATACTTAGAGGAAATTAATTTAAACAAACAAACAAACAAACAACAAAAACACAAAGGCAAAACTAAAAGTACATCTTGTGATTTAGTAACTAAAATGTTGCCAAAACTAGTGTTGTGGCCTTTCACTTGGATGTGGAAAAGCATTAAGCAGCAGCCTGAGCTTTGTTAGATTTCTATCATTTTCTATCACACTTTGAAAGGTACCCAGCCTTGGACCATATCTCTTGATAACTTGAGCATCTTGAATTGTAACACTCATAAAAACATTAAATAAATTCCAGAAATTTATTCCTAGACTGAATAGTTCATTATATTTTGCATCCTGAAATTCATGTAGCAATTATTAAACAATACTTTAAATGAAGTTTTTTTCTTAAAATAGGTTGGAAAATCAAGATTTTTTAAAGTTTTAACTAGAATGGTACTGAAACAAAGTTTCTTCTACATCTTTCTGCATCAAATGCTAAAGCTTCTGAGTTCAATGACAACAAAAATATTCTGTCCATATTTTCTAACTCTTTAGGTTTAAATTGGTCCTGCAGCAACTAAATACAAAAATAAATCTCAGCTTATTTCTACCCAGGAAAGAAAGACACAGTTGAACATAAAAGCAAGCCTGAATATATATTCAAACCACATTCTAAACCAAAAGCGATTAAAAAAAAAAAAATCCCATTAAAAACAACAAAGCCTTTTAGCCTAATACTTAGGAATTACTGGCAAATAATATTGTCTACTTTTATTTTTTATTTTGGTTAAGTGTGAGTATTGCCCATATTAACCTGAGACATAATTTAAGAGAGTAGCTGAAAAGCTGGCACTGCTGATCTTGAAAGGAACACATTAGCAATATTAGTTCCTATATGCAATTAGCACAATTGCTATTGTATATTGTCACAGCACTTCAAATGAATTTCCTTCCATTATCCAGAAATATTTAGGAAGAGTTTATTTTGTGTTATTCTATAATAGCTTTTCCTTTTTGTCAACAGATTACTATTCTTGTAAGTCTAAGCCTAGGAAGAGTCCAACTACTGTGGGTTAGTACAGCTCAAACTACATTGAGAAAAGGCTGGTTTACCTGATTACACTGCAATTACTGACCTGTAAGAGTCACTAAACTAGTGTTAAGAATCTAGTACTAATTATAGTTTGCTATTCTAGACAAAAAGAAACAATAAATAAAGTATTTCCTTGCCAAGCTAGTAACTTCGCACATGTAATCTTATAACAAATTCTTTATCTAATTGGTGGTGAGTATAACTTCCTTAATAAGGCATCTAAAATGTGGTGTCTTTTTCATGTGCACTAGGACAACAGATTTAGAATATTTAACAAGCAAGAAAACTGCCAGCAAAGCTGAATGCATTCTTTTCAATGCAGATTTAAAGTCATGCTGGCTTTCATCACTTCCCCCTACAGAAAGACAAACTGTCAAAAGTACTTGTCTGACACCAAGTACTTTTGTCTCTCTTCATGGACATTAAAGAGGATATAATATTTCTATATCAATATTTTCCGTTATCATTCTTGTACCTTGCTACTATTGATCCCTGCAATATAGTATTCTCTTTTCAATTCACTCTTGCAATTAGTATTCTCCAGTAGTTCTGTTTGAAACTCTTGCCTTTTTACTTAATGATGTTTGGGTTTATGTAGCCAGTTATTAACCAAGCCATTCATGTGGTGTAGGCAAATGGATCTTAGTAGTTCATGCTTTCATCTGCATTATGAAAAATAAATTAAAGTTGGCATCTGGAATTCCTCTTCTATTTTAGATAAAACTAATGAATCAAAGATGGTATTCAGGAAAAGGATCTCAGGTGATGGTAAAACACTGGTTTCTCCATTTTGGTTTTCAAAATACGGACAAGAAGATGATGATCTCCTAGCTGTTCTTCTTAGTCTCATGTGTGACCATGCTATCAATATAGTAGTCAAAACTCGGAAAAGTTCTTAAGGCTAAAAAAAGCAACAGAGGAAAATCACAGGTTGGGACCAGGGACCTTCTCGCCAACATACTACAATACCTTGAAAAACATTCAAAACACTGAAGACTGCTAGATTTCTTAGGCTGAGTTGACATCAAAATGTGGATCTACTTCTTTAAGAAAATTTTATTTAAAAAGCCAAACTCAAACCATGGTATATTTGATACTACAGTGTACTGCCATATTTCTATAAATCCTGAATAATTCACATAGAATCATAGAATGGTTTGGGTTGGAAGGGACCTTAAAGATCATCTAGTTCCAACCCCCCTGCCATGGGCAGGGACACCTTCCACTAGACCAGGTTGCTCAAAGCCACATCCAGCCTGGCCTTGAAGACAGCCAGGGATAGGACATCCCCAACATCGCTGGGCAACCTGTTCCAGTGCCTCACCACCCTCTCTGTGAAGAATTTCTTCCTGATATCTAATCTAAACCTCCCTGATTTTAATTTGTACCCATTACCCCTTGTCCTATCACTACAGGCCCTTGTAAAAAGTCCTCTCCCAAAGTCCTCCCCTTCACATTCAAGTGAAGAAGCTTGAAAAGAGAATTCCAGTTCAAAAAAATAAAATTGGAGACCATTATGAAATAATAATCAGCTACCTAAATGTTTAGTCAGAATCAGACAGAAGAATACTCTGTATTCTGGTCTACTGCATAAACCAGACAAAATAATTACATTCATTAATTCTTGCACTGTAACCCTAATTTCTGGTTCAGCTGTAGTATGGTACTTAAGAACACAACTAATCTTCAACTAATTTCGGTTTTTAAATTTCTCATAATGAAAAATCCTCTATCACTCTAGGTACATTTCCCAAAGGTTAATTATATTCTTTGTTACAAGTACACAGTGTATTTTTCAACTGTATCTTTTTCTTTTCCATTTCTACTCATTCACCCTATTATGTTGTCTTATATATTCAAAGACACATTCATATTCAGTTTATTTTCTGCATCATTTTATGTTTTGTTGGCATTTTATAAACATACTTGTGACTATATTTGATGTTTGTTGAGAACAGCTGGTTGGTTACAGCATCCAAGACGACACATTTTTAATTAAGAAATGGTCAACTAAGTTTGTTGGATACAAGGAATAATATTATCTTATCCTAACATTCACAAAATCAGAGTTTAAGAAGATGAAATTATTTCCTCACTCATCCCTTCTTTGCACAGCTGTTGAAATAGGATATGGTTATGATAACAAAACTTTTTACCTTGACTCTGCATGAGCACATCAGAATGTATCACTAAATAAACAACTATATTGCAGGCCAGTAGATTCCTCTCAGTTTGTAAAGTAAAACTGTGGATCTGAACTGTGGAATTATTTTTGTAGTTTTATTATTTAAAAAAAAAAAAAAGGCAAAAGCTGGTAATATTTCTTCCTCTTTAAACTAATCTTAGGACAAAACTTGAACTTAACGTAAAAATATTTATTGCTTAGAAACCATCTGAAAAGATGTATACTTCCTATGGGAAAATGAATGTTTCCAACACACACTGAGAATAATTTTTGAAGATATCTGCTGTACTAGGAAGAGTTTTGTATGTCAGAAAAGGCATTTCCCTCTGCCACAGAATTTTTCTTTGATTCTTGCACACTTACTTTCAAAGAATTATAATAAAAATATTTATTTCTTTAATATTTTAATTTTATGGTCCATTGTATATGGTATCATTCCATTCTCAGGCGTGTTAACAATCAACACATCAGTAGAAATGACTTCAAGAAACTTGCTGGTTGTTGGGAGCATTAAGAAGAGTACTCTCTTTACTATCCCTTCCTTTCTCTTCTGATACATCTTCTCACCCCTTCCAAAAGAAGAGTTATATATCACTAATGAGGGAGGTAGTGGCTAAGAAGAATTCATGACTGACCTGAAGGTGTTGGCTGGATACACTAGTCTGAGCTTGCTGTTCATAGAAAGACAGACAATTTAGTGATTTCCACTGCCAAATGAAAAACAGTAGTTAGTGAAGAACCAAACAGTGACACTACCAGACACATCTTTCCAGCAAACAGCAGAGAAGGACAATGGAGTATGTTTTGGTAACTGCTTCTCTTCTCTTTAAAGGAGTTTTATTTTTTACATTTTTTATTATTTTTATTGTAAATTCTAAAAATAATAATTTCAAAATAAATTTGAGTACATCTCAATCTGTGCTTAGACCAACTATCATGTAACCTATCAAATTCATATCAGAAAAAAGAAAAAAATCAGATGTGTGCACTTCAGTTTTTAGATAAAATTTCACTTCAAAATAAAAAAAGACCTTTAACATTACTCTTAGGACACAGATAAGAAAAGAATTAGACATTTCATTCAGCAGCATTTCTGCTGTGTTTGAACTGTTCAAAGGAGGGGGAAAAAAAGAAAATTCAATTTTTATAAATTGCCTTAATTTTATAGAAAATTATTTTCTGTTAAATATAAAAATCTTACCTACATTTACTGTCAATACTTAATTTCCCTCTAAATGCTGATGTTTCCACTTACATTTAGCTGAGATACTTTAGTTGTACTTTTGTAATCTACTCATCAATCACAAAGCATTTGTAACAGTCATGCTCTGAAGCATACATTTTTGAAGTGATAATTGGAAGCTTCAGCAACTGAAAATACCACAAAACTTGTAGTTTTATTCAACTAATGAAACCAATTTAAAACCATACCTTTAATGTATCTTAAATGAATTTCAATTTTCGTGTTAATGAGACTTGACACAAACAATGACTAAAGATGTAATTATTACCTGCTGGAGAACAAACACTTTCCATATATGATCTGTATGTGGGGAGTTTTCACAAAAATTCAGTACTTTAACTGAATATTTTTTAGGTCTTTTTTTCCAGGAGTGTAATTCATTAACAGCAGCACAAAACACAAACCATTTCCCTAGCAAACTACTGGCCAGGGCTCTGGAAGGTTTCTTTACCGCCCTGTGGCAGGAAGTGATTGTACAACATAACACAACCTGTTTTGGATCCTAATGTGAAACTGGATCTTCTTTCCACACCTTCCTTCCTGCTAATATCTAAACTGTTAGGAAGAAATACCCAATTCCTTCACAGTTTCTGGCAAGAAACCAGAAGTCTTTCAATGTGGGTAAACCAGATATTATTACAGTGAGGTTATTTTTAAAGTATTTAGTATCTGATCCAATGTATCTACCTTCTGCACATTCCTTTTTGTCTTCCTTTTTTAAGTAAATGCTTGTGTTGTATTTTTCAGGTTACTAAAACAGAAAATCTGTTTACTGCAATGGGTGGGTTTGGTTAAATGTTTATGAAAACAAATGAGAATGAAACTATTTCTGGGAAGAATATAAATTAAACTAAAACTAAAATTAATGATCTTAGTCATAATTAAAATAAGACTTTTAAATCATGATTAAAATAGTATATTTAAATGAATCTACCAGAGAAGAAAACTTGAGTTCTAGATTGAGACGTGACAGCTTTTGTTCACATAGAAGTTTCACGCTTAGCTAAATTAAGTTAAATGTAAGTTAAAATGAATAGAGTTAGAAAGCTCATGCTCAAAGACCTGTAAATTTCAAACACATCCATCCAGAATTATGATAACCAGAACAACAAAAAAGGAGTAAAAATTGTGTGGGAAATGGATGGAGAAATGTTTTATTGTCTCATAACTAACATTTTCTCCAGTTTTACAGATAAAGAAGTTATCTTCTGCTTTTAAACAGAGGTGGAAGTTGGAGTGCAAAGATTGGTTGCATTGATGTCAGTTCAGAGAAATTTCAGACTTCACTACAGAGATTTCAAACACAGGATGCTCATTCAAAGACAAATCCAGTTACCCAATGAAGTAGAGAGCTTGATGAACATTCACATCTTCACTTTCAGCTTTGAAATACAGAATATCTTTGATTTTTTGTTACAATAGACAACCTAAGGGAATATGTGATCATTTTTAAATCAATTCCTGTTGGCTGGTCTCATGTTTTGGTTAGTTTTAAACTTAACACCTGTATCATTGTGTGAAGACTACCCAAAATCAGTGTTCAAATTAGTGAGAATTTGGCTCTATCTGCCCAATTCTAAGTTATTCATATGTTCATGAATTTGCTGGAAAAATAGACAAAGCACAGAAAATAGCTATGTGGAATTTTGTTCAAAAGCTGTGGAGTACATCTGCTCTGCTATAGTGTTTTAGGTTTTCATGAGAAAGAACCAAAGGGGCACTCAGCTTTACATACTTATATTTATAGCAGGAAGCCAGAAACTAACAATAACCTAGGTAAAAATTAGTTAGCCTAGGGGTAGTATGAACAGCAGGTTTTGTAACAATATTCATTAAAAAGGGTGAAAACAATAACCTCGTTCGTTCCTTTCCCCCAGGGGGGTACATATTCAAAGCCATGCCAAAAGCTGACCGCATTGTGGACGACTATGTGTAAAGACAGGCAGACCACTCGCCAGGTCTCAGGCACCATCACCAGCTGCACTGAATATCTCCTTCCCTTGAGTCACTGGTACTGGTTGCAGCTGGACCAGAAGCCTTGACTGATGTGAGTTTGTTCTGCACAGCAACTGTGATTGTGTGTATGTGTGTGTGTGCCATACATGCATGTGTTTTGTACAACAGAAATGACAACCCACCCCATATTCCCATCCCATTCAGGAAGCAAATATTGGATTTATTTTTTTTTGTTAACAGTCACTGTGCTTCTGTTCTCGAGCTTACCTCACCCGTAAACTCCCCCATGGGAAACATAAACTATGAGTTATTTGCACTATGCAGACAACAAACCAAAACAAAGTTTCTGCAGAAATCCCAAAAGTGTGCTTCTAAGCACAGACGTTTCGGTATCCCTTGATGGCACAGTAGAATGCACACAGCTTTCTTTAATGAAACTGTCCCATTTGTTGCCCAGTTGAGATCTGTGGTAACAGTTATAAGGTGATATGTTACTTTAAATGTATTATAATTACTTTAAGATTGCTATCTACATCCTTTAAAGAAAAGTATGTGTTGAATTAGAATGTGTTTTCTGTGTCAAAAGTAGGGTAGCAGTAATGTAGCAGGGTTCTTCAGAATGCCGGAAAAAAAATCAAATGAAAATGCTTGAGACAGAATTAAACATTAAAATCTCCTCATCCAGCACCTGTAAAAGATAAATTGAGTCTCATTTTAAGAGTCAGCTTGTCAGGGAAATAAAAACATATTATTTTTCATTGGCATGTGATTGATTAAATTATTAAATACTTGGTTGAATTGGTAGGATTTATGTTCACTCTGAAATTTAAACAATTAGTGTGCCTATAAATATTCTTTACATTAACACATAGAAATGAGACTCTTCTAAGGATGCTCTAGCACTTGAAAGAGTAATGTGGCTTTTACCTATTAAAAACATATTTATTCTTTGTGTAAATTATAAAACCTTATTTAAGTGCAAGTGTGCAAAGGAAACTATAGGCTAATCTTTAGTTTCAAATTATTTAATCTAAGTATACAGCTAAAGAAGTTAAAATACATATTCAGACTTTATATTGATATTTGTTTTGTACTAACAAAGAACTTTGTGGCCTAAACAGAGCATAACTTTATATCATATAGTTATAAATATATATTTTTTCTAGATGGCTCACTTCACACATTATTAATTAGAATTTCAAAGATCTCATTACTTTCCAGATGATAAATCCAATTGTGTTCTTGGCCTTTCAAAGAGATCTGGACTGGCATATATTTTTTCTGTTATATTCTTTATTTAGATTTGATTAAAAACAGTTTTACATAAATAAGTTCATAGAGAAAGAGACAGGCATGCTTTGAGATCTCAGTACTCATATATATGTGAATTTGGGATATTGATCCCTCTTGCTAGAAATGATGAAACAAAATATGAAACTTTGATTAACAATCTTTACATTTCAGTAAAGATCACACTAAAATAATAATTAATAAAACCTGAAAAAACAAACAAACAAACAACAACAACAACAACAAAAATTCCCACCTATAACTTCAGAAAACTTAAGTATTTTTCTGCTTTACAAAATGTTACTTATTACCTCTCTAGGATCTGGGATCTGAGATCTAGAATGGTCAAATTGTTGGTTCCCAAAATTTTGATTTGAAAAATTAAGGTGATATGATAAGGTTAAGTCTCACCACCACAAAAGTATTTTGGTGCTAAGCTGTTTTGACTAAATTTCTAACAAAGGGAAGTTACTATACATCTTCATATATCTGGACTCCTTATATGTTCTTTTCATCTGACAAAAATCAAAGGGAGGTCTTTTTCCATGCTGCAAATTATATGAAGATGCAGGAGTATTTGTCATGAAACTCTAGTTAAAGGGAATTATATTGTATCTGAGAAGCAAACTAAGATATATGGAAATATGTTGAAAATTGTGAGGGAATTATCTCAGTAGCCCGGAGGAGAAGGACTTGGGGGTACTGGTAGACAAAAAGCTGAACATGAGCCGGCAGTGTGCGCTGGCAGCCCAGAAAGCCAACCGTATCCTGGGCTGTATCCAGAGAGGTGTGGCCAGCACGTTGAGGGAGGTGATTCTGCCCCTGTACTCTGCTCCGGTGAGACCCCACCTGGAGTACTGCATCCAGCTTTGGGGTCCCCAACATGAGAAAAATATAGACCAGTTGGAGCGAGTCCAGAGGAGGGCCACAAAGATGATCAGAGGGCTGGAGCACCTCTGCTATGATGAAAGGCTGCAAGAATTGGGCTTGTTCAGCCTGGAGAAGAGAAGGCTCCGGGGAGACCTTATTGCAGCCTTCCAGTACCTGAAGGGGCTACAAGGAAGCTGGGAGGGGACTTTTTACAAGGACCTGTAGTGACAGGACAAGGGGTAACAGGCTTAAACTGAAAATGGGGAGGTTTAGATTAGATATCAGTAGAAAATTCTTCCTGGAGAGGGTGGTGAGGCACTGGAACAGGTTGCCCAGAGAAGCTGTGGATACCCCATCCCTGGAAGTGTTCAAGGCCAGGCTGGATGAGGCTTTGAGCAACCTGGTCTAGTGGAAGGTGTCCCTGCTCATGGCAGGGGGACTGGAACAAGCTGATTGATAAGATCTCTTCCAACCCAGGCTGGATGAGGCTGTGAGCAACCTGGTCTAGTGGAAGGTGTCCCTGCTCATGGCAGGGGGACTGGAACAAGCTGATTGATAAGATCTCTTCCAACCCAAACCATTCTTTGAGTCTATAATCTTGGCATGTGAATCATGTAAACAGCCAATGTGGAAAAGAGTAAAGAAATAACTATGTCTCTCCAAAACTTCTGCTCTGGTCATGAATCTTGCACTTAATATTGTGGAGTTAGGCAACAGAGTGGATACCTCATCAAACTGACAACAGAAACTATTTTACAGGAATCACTTATCTTATTGGCTCTGTTCACTACAGACCATTTTGATTAAAAAAAAGAGATGTGAAGCTTTAATATACAGGAGTTACAGTCCACAGATTAAGAAAAGACAATTCTGTGGTGGTGTTTGCATAGAAAAGAGAGACACACAGCCCCTCCTGTCTTCAAAGGATATCTCAGTAGATAAGCTGTTTGTAAAATAGTATCTTGAAGGCTTTCGGAAGGGAGGAAATGCAGTCTTCCTCTCCATTGCCTATGCCCTCAAAATTAGCAGAAATCAAGAGGAGAAGGACAGTTAGTCTGGAAAAGTTAGAAAAGAGAACCACTTTTCTTGGAAAGACAACCCTGTTCTTAACACTCCGGATCTACAGAGCTACCAAGAAAACTTAAATATTTAACCAGATCAGAAACTTGCTTTATTTCTTTGTGAAGTCTCCTTGCCTTTGCACAAGACTTTTGAAGTGTGTGTTGGTCTCCCACTCCTTGTTAGATAAAAATTAATTCTGTGATGAACTAAGATATGGTCAATGTGTTAACACCTGTAATTTTTTCAAAATTCTACAGCATTACAACTGCTCATATACTATGTCAAGTGGCAGCCTAGGCTGATATTGCCTCATATTTTTTCTCTGTTCCTCTGCATCATCTGTTAAATTCCTTACACCTAAGTTGTCAGATCTTTAGAGTCAAGTTTGCAAATTTCATGTAAATGGTAATTTCTTTGAATAATTTCTTAAGTGTCGTAATGCATACTGTTGCAGTTGTAGTTGGTGTTTAATGTTAAATATATGCTTACTTTATACTAACTTATATTTATGTTTACTTATATTTATACTTGCTCTTTACCATACAAATACTTTTATTCCATGCAATTTCAGAAATAAAATTACCTCTTTCATACACTTTGTAAAACACATATCTGCCTGTATCACAGTAGGTTAGTAAGCTTAAAGTATCTTCATAGTCCTTGCAGGACACAGACAATTCTTGTTTTAAAACAAATGTCTAAAATACATCAGATAAATGTACTCTAAAAGTGTGTATATTTCTCCCCACTGATTTTGAAGGCACTCTAGGAAGAATTGCTTAGCTGTAGACACTGTCGAGGTCTGAAGTTAGGTGGAATGAAGCCTACCTACATGCTGAAGATGGTGGTATTGAATTCCTCCTTTGTTGCAATTAGTCATTTTGTAGGAAACGTACAAAAGTTAATTTATTTCTTAAGAGGAATATGTTTGTTTGGGGAGTCGATGACAATTTCTATGAAAGTTAATTTATTCATTAATTTGCTTATTTTCCATGTTTTTCTTTGTAATTTCTTTGACAAATTGTACTTTATGTTTCTCCTCATTTCAACAGTGTACATATGCACAAAAAACTTTCTTTGTTTTCAAACAAGAAATAAACGTTTAAGTAGAGTTTTTGAGGTATTATTTTATTCTGTTGTAGCCTACATTTTATTATTTAGCTTACTTCAGTAGCCCCTTTCATGATAACAGATAATGCAAAGTCATATTGATTTCAGTAAAGTACTTTATTTGTTTTCATAATGAAACTTAATGTTACACACTGCAGCATATTGTCCGTGAAGCATGCATTTGTCGTTGACTAACAAAAATAACTAACCTTTTTAAACTCTATAATAAACAGAAAACACAGGTTTATTTCTATTCTTGTTGATTTTAGCAAGTTAATGATGCACATTTTATCAGAAATTTGGTTAAAAATCCTTTTTTTTTCTTTTCTTCCAGAACACTTTATACAGAACTCATTGATTTTTTTTTTTCACACAAAGATGAACTGAATTTATCACACAAGCCATAAGCATCCAGGTGTTCTCCAATGAAATTCATCACTTCGGCTTCATCTTCTAGGAAAATGGCCAACAGCAGAGGAATGAAAATAGATGGAAGTGTTTAACAATTAACCATTTTATGATTTACATCAGATATATTCATATTCTCTTACAGAGCAACTCAAATGTGTCATGCAAAGCAGATATCAGAAAATACTGAAATTCCACTACGTATTTTCTTGACCAGTGACTTCAGCTCCCAACTGTGTAACAAACCTAGTGGAATTTTGAATTCAAAATCAGCTCTAAAATAACAAAAGCAACTGTAAAAATGTAATATAGCAATATTTGGAAGATGAACAACCTTCTTTATTTCAGACTGATTATCAGTTTGGTCCAAAATAGGATTCATATATTCCAAATCCTGCTATATCTTGTCTTCAGAGCCAGTATGGTCCATTTCAAAGTGAGCATGATTACTGGGCATTTTGTCTGGGATGCTAAAATCACTTTTATTCCTGAGGGGGGAAAAAAAACCAACCAAACAAAAACAAAACAAAACAAAACAAAACAAAACAAAAACCACAACAAAAACCATACAATTTAAATGCCATTGAGAACTGTGGTAGGCATATGGTTTCCTAGTGTCACTCCCCAGGGACTGATGGTTAAAATGGTTCCTATCTAAGTAAATGTAGAAATCAGAGATCATGTGAAACACACAAAATCCTATGCTGCATTCCATAACTGCCTGTTCTGTATTAGAGAAATATGGCCCCTGCTGTCTATTGAATCCAGCACATCCTTTTTCAGCTCTGCTGCCACTGCTGTTTCTACGTCTCTGCCAAATAAACGGCATTTCATAAAAAATGAAATTATCATAGAATCATAGCATGGTTTATGTTGGAAGGGACCTTAAGTCAGCTCAAAGTTATTTTAGGCTGAATCAGCTCCTTCTACATCCGAGAAACATGTAATCAGATGCTTCAAATGGTGTGAGATACTGAAAGACTTAAAACAGAAACAAGAATCTACAATGGAAATTCTGTAATTCTGCTTTTTTTCTGTAATTCGGCTTTTTTGTCTGTTGTGCTACAATAAAATTATCATGTTGCAAAAAATATAACGACTCAGCATACGTGTCCTCTTACATGTAGTTTATTTAGACAATAAATTCTGTTGCACTAATGCTTATCATATAATGCTCTCAAGCTAAATTAAACATGCTGACATTTTCTTTGTTTCCCAAAAGAATAAAGATTATTATTTTTTAATATATTTTTCTTCACTACCCTGTGATGTTGCCTCTTCTGCCTTCTTCTTCCTGCATGGTTTTGAGAGCCTTATAAAAATAACATTAAGGACAGGGTCCTGTGGCTTAATGTTTTTGCTGTAGAACTGATGGAAACACACAAAGTTTTCCAGTGCACTCAGAAAGTTCTGTATTGCAGTGGGATGTTCAAAAGGAACTACAGGGAAAAGGCTCAAACAAAAATCAATCTCTCGTAATTTTCTGCTACTGAGAAGTGTCTTTTACCTTAAAGGTGTCTGTGCTTGTATTGGTAGTTGTGCTGATTTCAGGCAGGAATGAGCTCCTCTCCTACACAGAGCTGGATGGCCGGCCCAGAGTGACTGAGAAATTTGTTTGATTGCATGATACGCCAGGCTCTGTTGTCAGGCTGAGTGTGCACATGGGCAGTTTTGGAGGCAGGAAGTGGCCTGGGGCAGAGGATCGTTAGGCTTTGGCTAGATTGGTAGCTGGGTTTTCTCCTTTTCTAGATCTTGGCATGGATGTTATGGGGGAAGCAGTTTCTTTTGTTAGTTGAGTGGAGGGTCTGCAGCGGGCTTTCTCACTGCTTTCAGGCTCTCTGTGTATCGGATTCTTTCTTCTCTGGGACCTGGATGCATGTCAGTCAACACGTGGTGAGCTATTGTTGAGTTATTGTTTCTATTTTTAAATTACTTATTATTAGTAATATTATTAGTATCATTATAATTTTCATTTCTATTATTAAATAGTTCTTACTTCAGCATTATGAGCTTTCCTTGTCTTTGCCTCCAACTCTCTTTCTGGAAGGGGAAAGGTGACTGAGTGACTGTTTGCTACTTTATTGCTAGTTAAGTGTAAACCATGACAGTAGACTTCATTGCTAACAGTAGATTAGCATAGCTACAGTAGATTTCATAGCTTCATTGCTTGTTTTCCATTTTCTTCTTTTTTGTCAGGTTGCACTGATCCTTCTACACTAGTTTTGGGAGTTGGACCAGTAAGGAACAAAAGGGGTAAGCAGAGATGTGTTTACAGATATGTTTTTACTCCCTTATCTCAAAAATGTTCTTTGGCTACCTTTATATTAATAAGAACAAGAAGTACAAATATTATCTTATACTCTTCAAACACTGGAAACAATTTTTCCTTACCCTCCAGTGAAGAATTCTGTGTTCAGAACTGACAGTGATTTTCATTTTTCTTTGTTTTAACATTTCATTATATCATTGACTGTAACAGTTTAAGAAGATATTTGATATATCTAGCGGGAATGAGCAACGGAAAGCAGAGCTAAGTAATTCACTTACAGAAAAAAAATCACACAATAAAATGTAATTCTTTCCCATTTTTGCAATAGTTTCAGAATGTTCTTAATTCTCACATAATTACATTTGTTTAAATCCATGCCATTATTTTGCTAATATATTTGTTGCTGGTTTTGTTACTTATGCTCTGAAGCTTACTAGGAGCTGACCCTGTAAATTCTCCTTAAAAAAGCCCAGCACTTAAACTTCGAAGCTTGCTGATGTGCCATTATTGCCCCTAAGTCACAGAGGGATTTTTTTCACTTGAAAAAGACACTTATATTGGTGAGAAGCGTTTGACAACATAGCTTCAAAAATCTCACAATCTGCACATCCAAGTAGACTCAGCTCCTTAAATTTTATTGTGGTGTTGAGTTTTTGGTTTGGGTTTTTTTTTTTTTATGTTTTTGGGGTTTTGTTTGTTTGGGGTTTTTTGTTTTGTTGGGCTTTTTTTGGTTTATTTTTTTCGTTTGTTGGTTTGGTTTTTTTTAATTTTAAAACCTTCCATAAAATGCAATAGACATCAAAATGTTTTCTTTGGGAAGGTTTTGAGAGACGGCATCAAAAATTAGATAGCACGGGAGGTGGAATGCCACTGGAGCGAAGAACTGTGTTGAAGACATTTATTTGCCCCATTCAAACAGAAATGGGATGAGAAGGCCTGCCTTAGTTAAGTGAGGACAGATATTTAAACTCAAGTATACAATTCTGGAACAGCAAGAGTGTCCCCAGGACTGAACCCAAACACCATGCCACTTACAGTTTACAAACCAAACAGTTCATGTTTCAGTCATAATTTTTCACAAAATTACCTTTTTCTGAGAACACTAGGAAGATTTTGTCATTGTTCTACTGTGGAAAAAATTAATACATTTCAAACCCTAAAAAATTGCTCCAGTATGACATTGATCATCCAGCCAGCTCTGGCTGCACCAGACATGCAGTAGCAGAAGGTTTGGGGAGACTTACAGTTATTGTCTCATCAAACACAAGGCTTCAGAAATCATAATCTGAACCTGTAGAGCTCATTGAATGCTTACATCACCAGCTTTTTAATATATTATTTTCTGAGTTGTGTTTTTTCTTCTTTCTAGTTATTTGGTACATTGCATTATGTTTTTGAATCATAATTGCTAGAACTGCAGGAAAGATTTTAATCTTTTAGAAAAGGTTTCTTAGAGAAAAGATGAGATGATCATTTGGAAACTGGGGCTTGCAGACTCCCAGACATTTTGGTAAAAGCCTAAAAATCCCCATTAAGGTAAAAAAAAAAAAATTTCCTTTGCAATATTATTGTCACCTTTGAATATCATGTATAGACTTTGTATCCTGATCCCTCTTCCTGCACTTTAGAACTTTGTGGCACAGACAGGTTGTGGTCCATTCTGGGAGCGTGGCTGTGAAAAGGCATCTCCAGAACTAGGAATGTCCAAAAGTAAATTGTTAAAAAAAATGACCAAAAGTAAATTGTTAAAAAAATGACCAAAAGTAAATTGTTTGCTCCTGCAAACTATCGATCAAAGATTTGTCACTGACCCACAGCATCTTACATGCTAGATCTTTTGCAAGAGATTGAAATTCATGGCACAGTTGTTCTCTCTAAATGTTTAACTCTAACTATGTAAGGTTGTATCAGATTATAGTCTGTAAGGGAAGGCATTTATAAAAGGTCTGAAAAACTTTCACTCTTTTGGTTGTGGTAATCAACAAGATCTATTATATAAGTCAATTCATACATATGTAACCTCATAATTTGCTTTGGAGAAGCTCAATAAGCCTGGCTGTACATATATCATAAAAGAAATGAATGTTAACAAAATCAACTTCATTTTAAAGAGTGTGCAAATACTGATGAAAAAAAAACAGTTATAACAATTTCATCTTTCTTCTTTTGAACTGATAACGTCTTAGCATGGTTTTTTTGGCAACATGTAGTGACTGGCATATAAACCTGTTCCAATATAGTGCTGAACTTTAAAAAAATCATATGTATCAGTTAATTGATTTACAAAGTAATGTAAACTTTATTTTGCAATGGTTAAGCAAGTTAGGACCCCACTTCAAGTTTTCAGGTATCACAAATTTTTTATTTCATTACTAAGGATAAAAAGATGCACACTTTAGTTAAACTGAATTTTAAAAAAGGAAAAGAACAAGTATGAAGAAAGAATCAATTTCACACATAATGGAAGGCAGTACAGATTAGATAATTTGCTACAACTGAAAAGAACTACAACAATAATTCTATAAAGTGTTATTCTTCCCAGCTGACACCATGTAAATTAAAATAAACACATGGAACAGAATTATAGCTATAAACCAACTGAAAAAGATATCACGGTTTGATTCATGAGTCTTGTCACACACATAATCAAGGCAGGGCCAGATGCAGTTGCACTAGCAATATTGAGACAATGACGATACCATTGTCCCAGCAAGTGGAAGCACTGCACAAACCGGTGCTTAACTGAAAGACCCCTTGACCATCCAGTTAAATCACTTTCTTTCATACAACAACTGAATGTTCCACAAGCATATTTAAGCTATCACACCCCCATGAGGACAGTCAAGGAATGGATATTCCACTCTGAAGCTTCAAGAAAGAAATGGGGTGCAATACTTGGTATCCATAGGTGCCATACCCAGCAGTAGCTGGGTCCCATGGGTCCTACATGGGTCCCATGGGTCCCACATGCCCATGGCAGGGGGTTGGAACTAGATGATCTTTAAGGTCCCTTCCAACCCAAACCATTCTATGATTCTATGATTCTACTCATATGGAGGAAGCAGAAAATGTGCATTGCCTCATGCTCTGTGATTATAGACGTATTTCCTACATATTTTCTGACTTTACCACCTATCTGTACATTGGGACCCCACACACATATCTTTATCCCACTTCTATAAAAAAATAACTTGTGTCTTTTTCCCCACATACCTATACTTAGCATATCATAGCTCCCATTTACATTTGCTCACTAATACCGTATCTGTTATCTCAGTTTGTCTTAGATGTGTTGGTGCATTATTAGCAAGGCAAGCAGCCTGTAGGAAACACTGAACAAGTGAATCCACATGGGGAGAGTGGAGGGAAATGATGTCCAGAGACTATGCCAGAAGGTTCCATATATGTGTCTCCTACAGCACTTATATGCATGTTCTTAAGTCTTGACACTTAAAATTGTTGATGTCTCAGCAATTCTCCTAGAATCTCTCAAGTAATTCAGTCATTACACTGCACAGATCTGAGACTGTCAGCCAAATTCCTAGACTGGTTCACAAAAAACAACCACTGAAAAACCTGGATTTCTGCAGATGAATTACTAGGAAGAGAATTGTGCAAGGTTAAATTTGTGGCGTGTCCATACAAGTGTGAAAATGAGCTATGCCAGAGTTTGTAGGGTCCATTGAGAATAAAACTGAAAAACATTCTTCCCTTAGCAAAACTTTTGTAATGCAAAATTCAAACTTGTCAAACACAAGCTCCTATGGAGCCACAAGCAATCCTCTTGAAATATTGAGCCCTAAATAACTGTTTTTATTTCCTGACTGAGAGTTTTTGTTATTTTCTTATCTTTTATTTCCATCCAGCAGACAATGCATTGTTCCCACTAGAAGAGATGGTGAGAACGGAGATAAATACAATGAATACAGATGTGACTGTTTAGAATGGAGAAGATATTGATTTGCATGTGATCCCTAGGGTATTCTCCCATTTAAAAAGGAGGGGACAAAGCAGAATAAATGTGAATTAGTGCAATATAAATCATATTTAATAAAAATAATAAAAAATTAAAAATAGCTTCTAGCTATAAGTTTTAGATAACTTGCAAAAATAAAAATCAGAAAATTTGAATCTTAACCATTTTTCTACTGTTAGTGGCTATATTTTCCTCATTATTAGTTCACATAGAAACTGTCAAGTAGATAATGTCTATACAAAACAGAAGAGCTGAGAAAGTCAGGACTGATAACACTTGCACGTGTTCTATACTACCATCAGTGAAAAAAAGTCCAGTCATTTCTTTTCAAGGACTCTGACAGAAAGAGGTTATCTGACTTTGTTATGGCTTTTGTCAACATACCTGTCTTAGCTTTCAACTAAGAGTTTGATAACCAAGAATGATGTAATCAGAGCAGGTTACTACCAGCAACGCTTGTGTGGGAAGCTGAATAAACAGCTGTGACTTGACCTACAGCTACTACCATTATATTCTGCAGTCCTCCAGATAAAGACTAAGTATTCATATTCTCCAACAGTCTTTGTCACTTCTGAGTAGTCCAGTAGTTATTTCACATCTAACTACAATCATGGTTCATGACGTGGGCTTTCTCCTGTCTTTTATGTACCCGTGACCATGTATTGGTGAATAAACCACTGCAGAATTACCAGCAAGTCTCTGAAGAAATTCCAGTGACTACTGATCTTGCCAATGCTTATAAATAATTAAAGGATGAGTGTCACGAGGATGGGGCCAGACTCTTTTCAGTGTTGTCCAGCAACAGGACAAGGGGCAGTGGTCACAAACTGGAGCACAGGAAGTTCTGTCTGTGTTTGAGGAAAAAATTCTTCACCCTGAGGATGACAGAGCACTGGAACAGACTGTCTGGAGAGATTATGGTGTCTTTTTCTCTGGAGACTTTCAAAAGCCACATGGACGCATTCCTGTGCAATCTGCTCTAGATGAACCTGCCTTAGCAGTGGGGTTGGACTAAATGATCACCAGAGGTCCCTTCCAACCCTGACCATTCTGTGATTCTATGTGATCCAAATCATGTGACTTGTACAAACACTTCAAAAGAGCTATGATAAACAAGTCATCTGAACAGGGGTTTGACATGACCTAAACCACACAATGCTGGGGAGGATTCCCACTGAAAGCTTCTTGAAAGAATTAAGTACCTGTGTCTATTTGCCCACCAGGAAAAAAGCTAAGGAGGAAGGGGTGGTAAGGAAGAGATAAAAGGAAAGTAAGCAAGGAGAAAGAAACAAAGAGAGAGTGAGAAGGGAAAAAATGAAGCAAGAAGAGAAGGAAAGCAGGAAGGATGACAAAGTGTTAGGCTTTTACATATAATTGCAGAAGAAAAAACGGGAATAGGTACCAGTAGGATACAAAGCATTTTCTAGGATTTAGATATGAGATGTTCCATATAACATTTTAGCAAGTTTGTTTTAAAACCCTGGTGTAGCAAGGTTATATTGTGTTTAATTTATTATGCTCAGCTGGTTATTTTAATACTTTAAATAAACATTTTTCCATGTTCAAGTGTATTCAGCTTTATATACACAGGACTGACTTACAACATGTGGTTACTTCATACCATGAAGCCTTTACAGAAATCAAGGAAGAAAGAAACAAAACACAATTCTAGAGACAGAGTCTAAGAGATCTTAAGCCTGGATCTCAAAGCAAGAGCAGATTTAACCCACTGTATGTCAGAGAAAAGATAACTGAACCTTTTAGACATACAGTTTCCAGAAGAAAGAATGACTGATCAGTAGAGTATTACAGCAGTTTTTCCTACTTTCTCTACAGTCACTGCTAATGCAACTTCTGTTTTAAGCAGGAGGATATGAATGATCACCATACAGAGCTTTTGCAGCCTTTCTTGACTTTTGTTTTAGAAGTTGAGACAGAAAATGTTGTATTCAAAGAGCAAAGTATTACTGTAAATGAAACAAAAATCATGTCTGTTTAGTAACTACCAATAAAGAATACGTTATGCCTTTTACTTTCATTATTTTTTTTCCTGACGTTTCTTGGTAAGGACCTGCAGTGATGAAGGCAAGGAAAGATAAGTGGGCTGCTTTTGGAGGAACTTGCATCAAGTTAAACTCCATGAGGATTGCTGCTCATATCAAATGTGACATCTGCTTGAAAAGATTGCACTATAGAATCATAGAATAGTTTGCGTTGGCAGATACCTGAAAGATCATCTACTTCCACACCCTCTGCCATGTCAGAGAGAAATGTCACGAGGTTGGGATCCCTGCAAGGACGTGAGTGCTGCAAGGGTCCTTAAAGTTTGTTCCTTCTATTTGTGGGAAAAATAACTAATGGTGAACAACTAATAACTCCTTGACTGCACTTATCACCCACCTGTGAGAGGAAAATGTAAACAAACAAAATCTGTGATTGTTTCATCCTTCCTCATATAGTAAATGGATTAGTTAGTAGACTAGACTTTCAAATAAAGAGAATGAAAGCATGAGTTTTCAGGAGAGTATTCAGGAGAATATATTACAATATCAAAATATATAAAGTGATTTTTTTTCCCTGCCAAAATACCATGTTTCTCATTTAAGAGGAAATAATTTACCAGTCATCTCCCAAATGTGATCTTGATGGAAACAAGAAAGAAGTAATATGATACTTGCCATTCTCTCCTCTTTAACACCTTTCATAAATTACTTTTATCTCAATCTTTTTCTCCTCTTTATACGCCAAGTAGACTAACATCATTTTTGCAAAATGAATCTTCAAATACCTGTAAATGATTACCAGATCACATAAGTATGCAAAGTTCCTGTACAACTTTTCAATGAAAGATAAAGGAAGTTAAGACAATGAAATATTAAAAGCAAATCAATTAGTCCTCCTAAATAGATACAGCATAGGATTTCTGGGTTTGTGACCATAATGTTTACATATAAATTCAGATTTTTTTACCGCCTATCTGTAAACATAAGCTATTGTTTAAATTACTCACAGATAGATAGATTATGTGTTTGGCTACAGAAATTGATGTATAGTAAGAAAAAAACCTGCTGGAACTGGTACTACTTTATAATTTCTTTTCACAAGAGCCTCCAGAGGCACAAATAAGGTTGTTGGGCTGGATTCTGTACAAAACATATAGTGACATAAAGGCCATTTTTTAAAATATGCAATCTGTTTCTAAAGCATCATAAATACTAGTTCTTACTGCTGCCAAGGGATTTTCTAACAATATATTTTCTCATCAGAAAATTTTCACCTGGAAAGACACTGAACCAGCAGCATGAAAAGAATTGGTTTTCTTGAATCTCAAGTTTTGAATAATTTTTTTAAAGATTTTTTTCCTTCTTTTAATCCTTCTTTGTTTTGAATCAATGTTTTATTTTGAAATTTTATTTGGTTTTAGTTTTATGATTTTGTAACCTGTGGAAAGTTTAAATTACAAGAAAGTAGCTCAAAATATTTTGATTTTGACATATCTTCATCTTTCACAATAATGCTTTTTGGCTAAAAAAAAAAAAAAGGATACAGTCTTCCTTTCGTAGTTCAAGGGAAAAAAAAAAATGCTGGAAAGCTGTTAAAGTTTAGAAAAAATAATTCTTCATCCATAAAATAAGAAGAGTGAAAATGCCAGCAGCAATGTGAACTAAAATTTATCAAATAATCTACAGTATGGTACATCCATGCTCCAGATGTTTTTTTGTTTCTTTGTTAAGCTATTCTCAGCCTGTTCCAGGTCTTAATTTTTTTCCCCTTATTATATCTTTTTTACATTTTCATGCATTATGATTTTTTTTTTTTTATCATTTATTGAAGCCTTTGCACATTTCAGTAAGGCTAACACATGCTTTGCTTATTTCTGCTACTTTTTATTCTACTTCAAGCTGTTTAATCTAATTATTAATGAAAAACTTTTCTACTTATCACAGACAATGATGTTTTTTTCCTAACATGTCTTCATTATCTATAGTTTTTTATTTCATAGATAATTCTACTTTTTTTTCTTACATTGTCTTTGTTTCATTCTTAACTAAATTCCTCACCCTACTGTTTTTTTTAAACAAATCTATACTGAAAATATTCTTCTTACTTGCTTAGTCACGCAGTTCAAACTATTGACATTTAGCTTATCCACATGTACAGCAATGGATTACACTTTCAGCATTCAAAGTACTTCACGAGGTGACCACTACCCAGCAGACAACGTTCTGTTGCAAAAAGACATAGTATCATGACCCCTTCACACACACTAACATTTTACCTATACTGCTGTCAACATTATAGTAATTGATTTCCTTGCTGTTGTTAACAATTGTCTTTGCAAAAGGAATTCTGGAATTGAAAATTATTGTCTTCATTTTACAGAAAGGGAAAATGCAGTGTGGGGTAGATGAAACGATTCACCTCATGCACAAACATGTCTGTAGCTGACATGAAATGTGATCTCCTAAATATCCCACAGACATTAGCTCTTATAGCAGCCACTGCCTAATAAAGTAAAAATAAATCACAGATATTGTGTGGATATTTTTTTTTTTTTTCAAAGAATGTGGATCAAATGGAATTGAAGACTGAATTGGTATCACTACATGAAGTGTTTCATACATTTTCATGGGGGAATTAAAAAAAAAAAAAAAACAAAACCAAAAAAAATCTGCATCCAACAGCTCTCACTGCATTTCAAATGCTTTCAAAGTAGTTCGGCCATTCTTGCTCAATGAACAGCTCTACCTTAGAATTTAGACTACAATACTGACTATATTTTTCTGTATCTTTGAAAATTTAACTGTGAATAGAACTCATAAAACATATGTCTGTAACTGACTTCCTATATCATGTGAATATGATAGATAATACTTTCATCAACATACTGATGAATCACTGGACATGAAATTCAAACTTTGAGAATCAAATCCAAAACCCGCTAATGTTCTGCAAAATTTGGTACCCATACATTTGTCAAAGTACATTCAGATAAAAGAGTCCAGCAGTCTAATTGCCATTAATCAACCAGAAATTTGAAAATCTGTTTTGAATGAAAGAGAACAAACAGGATGTAAAGTCCCGTTCAAGTGTCTTTTTTTTTTTTTCCTGGCAATGTATAACCGCATCTCTGCCTCTTCCAAATTCAGGTGCTGACAAGGCAGGAATCTGTCACTGTGTCCAGCCAATTCAGTAAGCCAGAATCACTAATCGTGGATGAATGCATATGTTACGCTTTTCTTAAGCAAAGATTTCCGAACCTAGCTGCCTAAGGTTTAGCTTAGATATCTATTTTCAGGTGCTGTTTAACCCAACTCATGTTAACATTAATAAGCAATTAGAAACTGAATTTCATGCATACTGTTTTAAAAAAGTTAGGTCTCTCATTTTCACTCCTTTGTGTGAAAGTTCAGATAGGAAAAATGCATGTTTTTCTTATAAAGAAATTGCAAGTTTGTTTCCTGTGTTAAATAAGAAAATCTTGGATTTACAGTTGTGTTTTCCTCTGAACATTTCCAGCATAAACTGTCCTGACAGTTAGTTAAATTATTATGTTTTGTGTAGTTAAAAAATCATGTAAAAGAAAACAACAATGTGCACATATGAAATTGCTATAAAGACAAAATTAGGAAGGAAAATTGAATGAACTGCAATTCTGTTTGCAACATTCTGCATCCAGACTGAACTTGACCAATTCCCTGGTTTTGGCTGGAGGCTCCAGATTTCCATCCCCACCTTCAGGCTTGCCAAGCCTCATTCATCTGGCAGCTCTGTCGTGCATCCTTCTGCCCAGCCGAGGCATCACATGTCCTGCTGGCAAAACAGGCATCACGGACGCTGATTGCCAGGGGCTCGGTGGCACCTGCTCAGCCTGCAGCCATCTGACCTCCTTTCCCTCCGCCACCCCAGGCCCCCCCTGCAACCCCCACGCTGTCTCAGGACGGGTTTAAGGGTGTCCAAGCTCCTGATCGCACTGCCACCGTCTTGTTCCCAGGCAGTAGGTTAGATATCCGTCAGCCAGCATCACAGCAGCCCTGTGCCCTACCAGCCCCCTGTTTTCCCCACAGCTTCCAGTTTGCCTGATCCAAAGCGTGTGCATGCTGAAAGAGCAGTGCATGCACAATGTGCTCAGCCTTCTTGTCAGGTTCACCTCAATCACAACTTCTACCCTCTGAAAACAGCTATACAACAACTGCAGTTCCTAGTGGGTTGTCTACAGCAATTTACTGTCAGCCTGGTTTTGGTTTGTTTTGGTTTGGTTTGGTTTGGTTGGTTGTTTTTTATTATTATTATTTATTTGGTTTGGAAGACTTCTCAACACAGAGCTTTTGTATTGATTTCTCTTTTCTAGATTTCCAACCCTGATTTCTTTGCTTGGTCCTATTTTAATGGGGATTGTCAGGTAACATCCAATCCAAACTACTTGATATTTAATAGCAGAAGTCTTTCTTTCAATATATCGTGGGGCAATGAGAACTACATTTAAACTGTCAGCAATCATTTCTCCATGATGATAAAGATTTAAGAAACAAAAATTTACAGTGAACAAATACTAGATAGCCTACTTATAAAGGAATTCTTTTATCCCTCTGAAGGAAGAGGTTGATTATAGAGACATGGACATCAGCCACATGCCTGCAACTAGGTCATATGATGCAGAAAGGCACATATTACCCTGGCAGAAGGATAGGGACCCCCTCTGCAACTTGATAAATCTGAGCCTGATTGATGGTACCTTGAGGCATTCTTCTGTATGTGATCTAATGCCAGTGTACTGTGCTGACCACTTCTCCGACTAGCTCCAGCTCCCTCTTATTATCAAGCAGAGGCATTGCTAAAATCCTTGGTTCAGCAATAGCTGCCTTTTCAGGTTTTCATTTGCCTTTATAGTAAAGTAAATGAAGAATGGGAGAGGGTTAAGGACTGGTTTAAACTGCCTTAATATTTCACATGTAAATAATTGTCAATTAACCAAAACTCCATTAGGAAGCCAATAATGGACAATTATTTTTAATGGAAACGTTCTCACTACTTTATAGTTTTGTCAAGTGGTTCAGTACAGGCAGCATATTAAATCACCACATTTTCCAACAAGCTATTAGAAATCTGTGGCAGCCAGATTTGATTGATGCAGTGTACCAGAGAGCATAAGTATTGCAGAAAATGCTATTTCAGAGTTCAAAGCAGCAGAAAAATTGCTGTTTAATAATTCAGAAGTGAAATGAAAATAATGTAAAGAAGATTAGCCATGCTCTTTTATTGGCTGTTATTCATAGCAACGTTCTCATTTCGAGACCTGTTTTTTCAAGTGATATTTTTAATCAAATACTCTGAATGAAAGCTTTGTTCTTTTGTATTCTTTTTGCGAGGGAGGCCAGAGGGGGGACCTTTCTAAAAGAACAAACTATCTTTTATTCAGCATTATGGCAGAACTAAAATTTGTTCTATGTATCATACTTTCCTTTTGTTTCTGTCACAATGATACACAAATAACTCAGCAGAAATCTATGTCCCTCTGGAAGCTATTGTTTTCATTGTGTGAAGCACTCAAAAGTAGTTGTAAACACTCAGCTGCATCCTGTTTTAACTAGCACAAATGAGAAATGAAGTACTAGGAAAACTGTGATTTTCAATTTGATTTCAGTGTTTCTCCTATCTCCAAGGCTTCCTTTACGCTCAAGATGAGTTGCTTGGTCGGCATACACAATGTGTCTTACACATGTGCATTCCCAACCAGTTGCACTTCATGTTCCAGAAAACCTGAATAGCAGAGATCCCTGGAGGGTTGAAATATACTAAGCTGATGCTCTAAAGACTCCTATATTGGGCACCTAAAGTAACAGACACCTGTGTCAATAATACCTCATATCTCACGTTTCCAGTAAGATCTGAAAATTATCTGAATGCATATCTTTGAAAAAGCAAAACATACTTTTCTTGAAGAAAATTGCTAGAATGCATCCACCACAATAAACATGCAAAGCCATTTGAGCATGCTTATGAGGCAGTTGGACAATCTGATGAATTCTCAATTTGAAGAATTGCGTTTCCACAATCGTTCTGCAAATTGAGCTCAAATGTTGATTCATCTGATTGAATATCCTGGCTATTGGAAAGTCAGTTTTCAATGGAATTTATTTGCTAAATCCTCTCTGTGTTTGAGAATACAAACACAAGTTGCAAGTATGTGGGGGGAATTGTCTCATGCTATACATATTCCATTGTTAACATATCTGGCCTAAGGCTTTTGTTTACTATCAAAATACAAAAGAACAATTGTCATAAGAATAATAATTCATGTCAATTGGTTTCTAAATTTCAACTCATGAAAGCATCCAGTAAATTAATTCAGCCATTATTTTATTTGACAACAGGTTTATTAATGAAACTGATATGAGTTGCTGGAATTCTTAACACAGTTCTAACAGAGATTTCTGCTGCAGCATATATCCCCCATTGTGCAAAACATCCCCTAAGCCATTATGAGATTAAGCCAGTCTACAGCTGTTATTTAAAGAGAAGCATCAGCACTCACTGCTATGTTTATCAGTCTGGAACAGCATTTTCTAGCAACTTCTATTCTAGTAGTTCAACATTGCTCAAAGATTTGGAGACCCCTTTAATGAAATTAATCATCCTAGATACATCTTTTTGGCTCACTGTACTCTCTGATTCCAGGATCATCCAGTTTCTAAATAAATTTTCTATAAGTTTTCTATAGATTTTGAAAAAGGAAAGAAAAAAAAGACACATCTAAAAACATGAAGTATGAATTGTAACTTCTATAAGCTAATATCTCAACAACATGTGGAAGAATGCCAATTAAGAAAAGTTTTTTCCTCAAGTTTTCTTTCTTCTGTGCCTTCCTAGATTCTGCAGATTTACTTGTGTAATAACTAAATTAAGAATACAGTTTTATATGTATTTTTTACATATGGAAGTGTATGTATTTCGCTTTCTGTTGTATAAGGAATAAATGAATAAACATTCTTTCCAGTCAAAATACAAGGCATCCAACATGCGAGGCGCAAAACTGTTTTCTCTGTTCTCCAAACAGCAATATATAGACATAAAGAAATACATGTGCAAAGATCTGAAAATATCAAGCTGCAGAGGACCTCATAGGTAATTCTATCACATAAAGTGGAATCAAGCAGAATATTGCAGATAGTTGTTCTTATCACAGATGCTCTACCATATCTTGCAGTTGCTAACAAATAATTTTGTTGTAAATGAAATCACTAGAAAACATGCTGACCTTTTTTAGCAGACAATAAAATCACTTTCTTTTGGGAATATCCACACATTTGAACTTAGCTGGATCTTTAGATGCTGCACTGGAACCATGCCAGTGTGTCCAGCTTCTTATAGTATCAGGTACATTGCAAACACTGACACAGCAATTAAGCCAGTGCTTTCAGTCTGGGTCCTTGATAGGTTTCAACAGACATTGTAAAACTACTTAAGGAATTTTAAATGTGGCTTGTCAAAGAGCATATATGACCCTGTTTTTCTTAGTCATGTATGACAAATCACTGAGAAACAAGACATGAAATACCAAGGATCGCAGATCACTAATTTAAAAGAATCATTGATTTAAATTAACAAGAAATATTTTTCACAGTATTATCCACAATATAAAATTATTCAATATTTTAATTAGGAATAAGTCTTATAGGAAATGAATCAAAGTTTATAAAAACAGCTGTGCATAGGTCATAGATTTTTTTCATTGAATTTGTTAAAGAATTACATATTGAATTTTTTGTACCAACTCCTGGAATCCCAAAGCAGTAAGAAAGTTCATTTTATAAGAATTCCATTCATCATTTTTCTTATATAAACTCTACAAAGCATTTCCATAATGTGTACTGCTTCATATTTAATGAATGTCCATTTAAGTCAAAAGGAATTGCTACTTTGAGATTTGGGAAGAAATGCTGAAGAACAGTTTATTTAACCAAAATATATTTGCACAAAGCAAATTCAAAGTTTTTTATTCTGATTTTTATTGAGGCAATACATTAAGATTTTATAATCCTGGATTTACTAAACTGACATTATGAAGCTGGGTTTAATTAGTGCCACTGTACTGTGAATCAGACATGGCATGGGACATTTCACAGTAAAAAAGTGTTTTCTTGCATTGAGATTGAACTTCCCATTTTTTAATTTATGCTCATTGTCTTTCCTCTCATTGTGCACTACTGATGCTAAAGTGCCCCTAAACCAACACACTACTGAGAAGCGACTGCCTACCACATCTTCAGTCCCCCATCAGGTAATTACACACATGGGTAATAACCAGGCTGAAGAGTCCCACCTCCAGTACCTTAACCATTCATGCAGCCCTTCACTGATGCACTGCATGAGTTCCAATAAGACCTATCTTTCTTGAACTGGGTAGTCCAGAAGTGGCACACCAGTACAAGTGTTTCTCACCAGTGTTGAGCGGAGGTGAAGGGTGACCCTCGGCAGAAGGCTGTAGACGTTCTCTGCTGTAAGGAAACATTGCTGGCTTAAGGTCACCTTATGGTCCACCAGGACCCAAAGTTTCTTCTCTGCAAAGCTGCTTCCCTGGCAGTCATCCCCCAGTGTATATTAGTGCATGGGAGTATTTCTTCCTAGGTGCAGGATTTTAGATTTTAGTTTATTTGAATTTTTAATTTAGTTTAATTTAATGAGGTTTCTGATGGCCCATTTCTCCAGCCTGTCTAGGTCCCTCTGAAAGGCAGCACAACCCGCTGGTATATCAGACACCATATATACAACTGACCTCTATTTAGATTTCTAGGATTTAAGAAACACATCTCTGAGGCATTACTATTTGCCTAACCTGGAAGATAACCAATTTTAGGACATTGAGTCCAAGGTAATAAAGAAAACTTATGTTGCAGTGGTTAAAATTGCACTCTCGTTATCTTATTCCATGTCCCTGTCTGAATGCAGAAGCACTGAACTCTCTTTAATGTAAATCAACAGTACTGACCCTTGAATAAAGCAGAGCTTCAGCTGTGTTCAAAGACATTGTAGGGTGGTAAGAACAAACCTTCCAGGAAAAGACCTGATTTTGTACTGCAGCCTGGGCATTATGGTAATCACCCAGGAAACAGGCATATCTGGTCTCTTGCCCTTTTCAACCTGAGGTGATTTATACCAGATTTCTCCTTCATCAAATGGTCTCATCTGTTACAATAAAACACTTATTAAATAAAGAAATACAAATCCAGAAAGAAACTTGGCAGCAGAACTCAGATGTGGGTTTTTTTGTGGTGGTGGGGTTTTTTTTTTTTTTTTTTTTTTTTTTTTTCCAGATTTCAGCCCCTATCTAAATGTTTGCCTTCTGTCTACATGGTAAATGAACTTTCAATAGTTACTTGATAACTTATTTACAGAGCACTCTAGAAACATGGTTTGATTCCTTTCAAACTGAGACAGGCTTATAACTAAGTCTTAAATAACAGTTGAGTACTACAGAAGTGATACCTTCTGGAAACCATACTCAAGTCCTGCTCAACGTATGCTCTTGCAGAGAATTAATTCAGAGGTATGTTCTAAGAGAATGAGCATATTCATCCTGAAAGCACCATAAGCTCTCCAACAAGCCAACTTTAAAGTTCCAAAATTGGATTTAACAGTATTGATGTAGATAGCCCTGCACTTGGCCTTTCCTATTGATTAATGCTAAGTCAGCCTTTTTACAGTATATTCATCGTCCTGGATTGCACTTTGGAAGTGACTGATGCTTCTCACTGATTGTGTGGGGAGCACAAAGGTCTAATGCTGTCTCTCTTGGGGCATTACTCTGATGAAAATGTTGAATTAGCCTCTGTGGATCTCCCCTGAAGTTTGCTTTTATCAGATGCAGGTCTTTTCTGCCTCTGGAAATAGTCCATTTTTAACTTTTAATGTTACTTTTAAGTGTAAGGAGAAAAAAATAAACATCTTGTATATCAAAACCCAAGCAAATAAGAAATGACCAGAATATATTTTTGTGCCTTTTTTTGGGGGGGAGGGTGGGGGACGGTTGGGGTTTTTTTTTTTTTCTGATTCAGAATGTATCATAATACATAGCTAATATCATATCACTATTATTTTTGTAACCAGAACTTTCACAGTGTCAAACTTTATATCTGTTTTTTAACATGATGGATTTATTCTAAGTTCACTACTAGATTAAAGCAACCAAACTGAAAATGTGTATCAAAGAACATTGAGGGAAATAATGGAAAGTTTGTAAGATACATATAAAATCTATAAATCTGTGATATGAACACGCTTAAGTAGACAGATCTTCTTTTCATAAGCATGTATGTTAAAGATTACGTACTAGTCTTGCAGCAGTAACACTGCAAGTGTATCAATCTGAAGTGTTGCAGCATTTTTTGGGTGTCTGCTCTATCTCTGTGATAAGGCTATATTTATACTTGCTTCCAGTCATGTTGGAAACCTTAAGATTGCCAACACAATGAGACAAGTTCACAAATCCATGTCTGCAACCATCCTATGAGAGGTACATGAAAAGTGTGGGAATGTCCTCGCCTTGGAAAGCTACCAAGAAAGCGCTGGAGACTGCAGAATGTGGTTAGGTAAAGGAGGATCCTAGCATAGGGCTGAAGAAGACCTCTGAAATGATGGAAGGTCTTACCAACCTATAGGGCCCTTGCACTAAGAAAGGTCACTAAAG
Organism: Eurypyga helias; assembly: GCF_000690775.1. Taxonomy (NCBI): domain Eukaryota; kingdom Metazoa; phylum Chordata; class Aves; order Eurypygiformes; family Eurypygidae; genus Eurypyga; species Eurypyga helias. The sequence continues at coordinate 2,035 of NW_010225219.1, read as the reverse complement.
CTGAGCTGATAGCATACCAACCTGGAAGGACATAGGTAAGACCGGAGACATTGCGTGCAACCCTTTTGTTCTGATCTATGTTTCCTACTTGCAAAAAGTTTCAGTCACTTACAGTTAAATCAATAATTTGTAAGTGTAAGCTTTATCCAGAAATTATATTTCAGTAGATAATCTTTGTTATCACCCATTTCTGAGGGTTTTTTTCCTGCAGACCCTGATATATAGAATGACCTGCCAGAACTAAGCTTGCCCACACCAAGAATTCTCACATCTTGACCTGTACTTTTTCCACTTCAGTGCTTGCATAAAAGTTATCAACTTATAGCAAGCTGAGCTTACTGTGTTATTTATTTATAAATATGAAAAATGTTTTCAAATTATTAAAAACAATTTTTAGATATAACTAATCAGTGTAACTAAATGCTGGTACTACAGTCACTCTCATCTGCCCTTTTTCCTCTCTGTCTGCTATATTCAGAGGGCACATTTCAAATTAGATGGTAATTCTTCACGGTACCTTTTCTTCTTGTACTCTTTATGTGCAAAGGACTACAGTCTGGAAAAAGGATTTTATAGTACAATTACTAAACACATTTACTTGATGTTACAGATTTGCTAGTGAAGTAAATACCTCATGCCATTAACCTTCTAGGGGATCAGGAATTCAGAGATTCTAGTTTTTTAAATTTACTTCTATTTCCCCAGGATTGGGAAGGCAAAAAAACTTAAGTGGGATAAATCAGGAGACAAGGAACGCTACATTTCCAGTAATTTAGTTGCCCTATAAGGTCTCTAGCCCTGCTTGGATTTTTATGATTGTATCAATATATTCATAACCTAGCATCTATATAAGGAAGATCTGCAGCCAGGGTTAGATCTTAAATTTTGATTCTGTCTGCAGCTTGGTGTCTACCTCAGCAGCTCTTGAATGCAGTTGACAGAATGTGAGATGCATATGTCAGGATCTTCCCTGAAAGTGGTTGTTCATATTCTTTTTTCATAGACACCATCACTACAAGCAGGTTTCAACTCATGCGCAGCAAGCCTAACACATGTAGGATACATTAGATTCACTGTTGATATGAAAATCAATTGTTACTTGGACCCACTGCTCATGTGTTGATCTGTATGCATGGAACAGCCACTTACTTATCACTTCCAGAAATCAATAGTTCGTTACTTAAAAAAAAAAAACCAACACCAACGTGTCAGATTGCCAGCACAATGAAACAAGTTCACAAATCCATCTCTGCAAACTGCACAGGGGCAGATACTTTGAATTTTACCCACAACTCCATCCTTCTTCCATCTAGTAGGTTCAAAGTCACTTAGTCTGTAACGCAGATGGGTTCAACATTTCCTGTGCCTAAAAGAAATCAAACTTATTTCTTTTCTATAGAAATATTTGAACCAGGTGTTATTCTAACTAGCCAAAAGAAAGCCTAAACAATAATAGAAAAGAAATGAGAAAACAGCCTGTGACACACTGTACTACATCTGCTGATATAATTAGATGATACAAAGCAGACATATTTGCTAAATAACAACAAAATGACATAAAATATGGTTTTATTTCAATTTTGCATCATTATTGAAAGAAAAATATGTCTTAGATGACACATATAAGACATATGTAGCTGTCCCTGCCATAATCATATCCAGAAAAATCCTTGAATTTTTGGTATTTAAAGATACCATCCAGCTGCAGGGTATCAAGACATACTGCAGAAAGGTTGTATGTTCACAAGAGAGTCTTGTTGGGAAAAATTAGATCTTGATACATTAAGGTGGATATTAAGTAAAGTGGCAGTAAGAATCTTGTCTTATGTCAAATAGCTTGGCTAGACTTCTCACTGCCTGTCACAGAGAAAAGAAATGTCTGGAAATATTGATAGAGTAAAGCTATACATTATTTGTAATGTTCATGATAGCTGGAAGCGAAGTAACTTCCTCTATGTTATCCAATTCCTAGTATATATGTCTATTTATACACACATCCATGCTGATGCATACGACCCTGGTGGATAGAGGACGG
>NW_010225218.1:1630-2271 GCF_000690775.1 Eurypyga helias | reverse complement strand
GTACGGGTGTAACACACCAACATACGGGTGTAACACGTCAGGATCCGAGTGTAACACACCGGGGTATGGGTGTAAAGCCAGGGTACGGGTGTAACACACTGAGATACGGCTGTAATGCCAAGATACGGGTGTAACGCACCGAGATGTGGGTGTAACACACCAAGATACATGTGTAACACACCAACATACGGGTGTAACACGCCAAGATCCGAGTGTAACACCCCGGGGTACGGGTGTAACACGCCAGGGTACGGGTGTAACATACCAAGATACGGGTGTAAAGCCAGGATATGGGTGTAACACACCGGGATGTGGGTGTCACACACCGAGATACGGGTGTAACACACCGGGATGCGGGTGTAACACCGGGATATGGGTGTAAGGCCGGGATATGGGTGTAACACACCGGGATGTGGGTGTCACACACCGAGATACGGGTGTAACACACCGGGATGCGGGTGTAACACCGAGGTAGGGGTGTAACGCTGAGATGCTGGTACCCGAGATACCGGTGTAACACGGAGACGCCGGTGTAAAACGCCAGGGTACGGGTGTAACGCACTGGGATACGAGTGTAACACACCCAGATACAGGCGTAAAACCAGGATACGGGTGTAACACTGAGATACGGGTGTAACCCA
>NW_010225218.1:835-1491 GCF_000690775.1 Eurypyga helias | reverse complement strand
ACGGGTGTCAGACGGGTACCGGTGGGATGCCGAGACGCGGGTACCACACCGAGATGCCGGAGCAACACCGGGATGCGGGTGTAACGCCGAGGTACGGGTGTGACGCCAAGATGTTGGTGTAACGCCGAGATGCCAGTGCCCAAGACGCGGGTGTAACGCCGAGATGATGCGGGTGTGACGCCGAGACACGGGTGTAACACGGAGACACGGGTGTAACACGGAGATGCGGGTGTAACACGGAGACACGGGTGTAACACGGAGATGCGGGTGTAACACGGAGACACGGGTGTAACACGGAGATGCGGGTGTAACACGGAGACACGGGTGTAACACGGAGATGCGGGTGTAACACGGAGACACGGGTGTAACACGGAGATGCGGGTGTAACACGGAGACACGGGTGTAACACGGAGATGCGGGTGTAACACGGAGACACGGGTGTAACACGGAGATGCGGGTGTAACACGGAGACACGGGTGTAACACGGAGATGCGGGTGTAAAGCCCAGTTACGGGTGTGACACCGAGATGCCGGAGCCCTGACAAGGTGCCGGAGCCACACAGAGATCCCGGTACAACGCGGAGATGCCGGTACCACCCGGAGATGATCCCGGTACCACCTGGAGATGGTGCTGGTACCACCCAGAGACAGTGGTA
>NW_010225218.1:0-293 GCF_000690775.1 Eurypyga helias | reverse complement strand
CCCGGAGGTGGCGCCGGTACCACCTGGAGACACCGGTACCACCCGGAGATGCCGGGACCACCCAGAGATGATCCCGGTATCCCCCGCAGACACCAGTACCACCGGGAAATGATCCCGGTACCGCCCGGAGACAATCCCGGTACCACCGGGAGATGATCCCGATACCACTCGGAGACACCGGTACCACCATAAAACGATCCCGGTACCGCCCACAGACACCGGTACCACCCGGAGATGCCGGTACCACCTGGTGATGATCCCGGTACCACCCAGAGACACTGGTACCACCCGGC
>NW_010225217.1:0-24393 GCF_000690775.1 Eurypyga helias | reverse complement strand
AATATTTTATTAATTTTATTAATATTAATATTAGCATTGATATTAACATTTTATTTTCTTTCATTCCTAGAACATGATTAAAAATGCTTCTAATTACTTGTTTGTAACAACAAAACATCGATTTTTCTTCAAGTTTGTAAAAATTATAATTCCTAAAACATGGAAGAAAAACACCAACTATTCAAGATTAAAAACAGAATCATATGATAAGGTATGGTTTAGAGAACTCTCTGTGATTAGAACAACAAGGAAAAGCTAGATTGATAAGGCTACATTATGAATCACAGCAAAATCTAGGACTGATCCTGGAAGTTCTTACTCAAAAATGTTGAAAGCCGTTGTAGGATTAAAGAAAGAATAAAAATTGCAGGACTGAATTTATTCAGGAATCGCGTAACTGTGCTCTACACCCATACCATGTATAACTTTGATCTTACTTTTTCAGGCAGATGTCATCATTGCAGAGCCTTATATGAAACATGCAGATGATCCTTATACCTTACAGTATGGAGGATGTAAGGAGAAAGGACTGTACATCCATTTCACACCTAACTTCCTGTTAAATGACAATTTGATTAATGTTTATGGAGAAAAAGGTAATATTACAATTTAATTTAATTGCCTGTTTTGTTGCTCATATGAAATGACCAAGATTTTTCTACGTGATTAATGAATTTGGGCCCTTTAATTTGCTTGCTAAAATGAAAAAACTTTGGGAGACATATTTTTCAGAAGTAGTAAATACCTGTAAAACATCTGAAGTTAAATATTCAAACACTGCCATTAGCAGTAGCCTTCCTTTTACGACCATTTACCAAATAAACTATCCGGTGTTTGTGTATCTGATTTTGTAGGACACTATGCCTCTCAAAAAATGTAAGGTTTGGTGCTCTGTAGGACAGAAATCTCACAAAACCTAAATTTCCTTAGGACATTTTTGCCAACTTGGAAAAAAGCCTCTAGAAAAGTTCCTGCATTTCTAAGAGTCAAATATAAATAAAAATTCTAGTCCTGGTTCCTAAACTGATGCCTTTCTTTGCCTCAAGGAAAAACTATTATCCCGATTGCTTAAATATTTCACAGTCTTCCTGTATTACCTTAGGTAATGATTATTAATTGTTAAAATGTCTAAGTAAAACACTGAGTAGCTTTTAAACCGTTGTACCTAGAATGTGCATGTTCTCTTTTCCAACAGGTCGAGTTTTTGTCCATGAATGGGCTCACTATCGGTGGGGAGTGTTTGATGAATATAGTAACGACATGCCTTTTCATGTGTCTAGAAATTCTGAAGGAGCAAGTATTGAAGCAACAAGGTATTATTTTTTTTCATATTTCTGCTCTTACATTACACAAGTTTAAACATTTCAACAACGTTTTCAATGCTCTCGTCGTCTGTGCCGAGTTTGTGCTTTGTGAAGTGTGCACAACCTGTTTGGATGACTAAAAGATGCTTAGTCAGCAACATTTATTGCCAGGCCTGCAGCCCAGAAAGCCACAGGTGCCTTCGGTGCTGTTTTGTAAGAGGTTCAGGAGATCAGGCCAGATAATCTTTAGCTCTGCTTGCAGCTGCAGGCTTCAGCCACCATTTGTTTTGTACTTGTTTAACCTAATTTTATTGAAGAGCAGTTATCAACAACAATGAATTGCCTACTGAAACCGCTGTGATTTTAAACATTTTCTACAAAGAAGGAAAATAAGTGAATGGATGTAGAGAATTAGTTCAGGATGTAGAGAGTTAGTTCAGGCTTGCCATTTTTCCTAGCTCAGGCATACCAATATAGTCTTTTGTATTGCAGCTACTAGCAGGATGACTTTCCTGCACAGCCCATAATTATCATAAAGAAGATCACACAAGACCACAAGAGTTTTATGATTTTAACTATTTCTAGATTAGTTTGAGGACTCTGCCAGGCACAGAGACAGCCCACCTGTGTACTTGTACAGTGTCTAGTACAGAGCTGTGTCAACAGCAATTTGGATTAGGGCAGCCAAAATTCAAACAAACAACCAGTTACAGGCTATATATGGGTTCTTAATCAGCCCTGCCTATCTTCTTTTCCCTTAGCTGTCCAGCTGGTGTGGCTGGTATACCTGTTTTCCCAGACTGCCTTAGAGACACGTGTGAGACAAGAAGCTGTAGATACGATGGTCAGCTATATGAAAAAGGATGTATATTTATTCCAGATATACGACAAAATATCTCATGTTCTGTTATGCATATGCAATACATGCCCTCTGTAAGTATTATACCTTTCTGGACATTTGGGGTCGTGTCAGCTATTTCTGCTGAGGAGATTGATCAGTCAGGTGTTTCTTTAATTAATTTCTGTTTCAAAGAATATGGATGATATTAAAATCTGTTCAAAAGGGAAGACAAAGGAGCTACTGGAAATTATTTGACAGCTGCTTCCTTTCAATAAGGGTGAGATGTACTGCAGCCTCATTATCCTTCTTGCTCTGTGTTTGTAGAATCAGGTCAATGGGCATAAAAGTGAAGCATTTTTGCCAAATGCCTTGTCCATAAGATAACTGTAGGTTTTGATCACTCCTTATGTAAACTGGTGCCTGGATTGTGTTACCTGGTTATCTCTATTACACTCCATTGCAGAGCAATCTGGTCTGTCTACCTATCCTTAACACAGAAGCAGCTGCCCACCTCTCTTGAAACCAGCCAGGACAACCAGGCAGGCCTCCTTTTCCAGCTCTGTACTGTTCCCGTGCCTGTGAGAAGGTGCTGGGACAGGGGTTAGCAGGATGGACAGACTCCTTGCAGGCTAGATCCCTGTGGTACGGAATCACAGCTCCTCCAGCTACTGACCTTATTTCTTTCTAAAGCTCTTTCCAAGAACTTTATGGGTGTCCTGGTAGAATACAGTTAGAATACAGCTAGAATACAGTTAATTTTCTCCAGGGCAGATCATATGGTGCTGTGTTTTAGATTTTTGACCCAATAACGCACGTTTCTCACTCTACCCTGCCTATTGAATAGACTGGGTGGTATGCAGTAGGCTGGAAGGGGATACAGCCAGGAAGATGACCTGAACTAACCTAAGAGATATTCTGCACTACAGAATGTCATATTCAGCAATAAAAGGGAAAAGAGGCAGTTTTAGGAGGGTTACCCATCTTATGCTCAGGAACAGGCTGGGTATAGGTCTGTCCATGGGAGGTGGCGAGTGCCTTTGCATCACTCATTTTGTTTCTTCTCTCTTCTTTCACTTATCCTTCACTTATTAAACAATTCCTTTTGCTTAAAAATTTTCTTTGCTCTCCCTGGGGAGGGGGAGGAAGTGTGGTGCTTCTCTGCGCACCGGCATTAGCCCACAGCAGTGGGTCACAGCCTTCCCGCAGCAGTATGCAGTGGACATCCTGAGACATCTAAAAGATTATTTCCTGCTTCTCTCAAAGTCTTGAGTTTGTATCTTTTGCATGTTTCCTTATTGCACCCAAGAAAATGTATAGGAACTAGTTCAAGACCATCAGCTTAACCCAAGAAGTCAGTTATATATTCAGGCTGCTAACTTGTGCTGACCTCCGTGCTGTTCAGCTACAGTACCTGTGTTTGCAGGCTTACACCTCATAGGACCTCCATGAATCAGTCACCCCAGGGATCAGGTTGAGAGCTTTGTTTCTGCTTGTCACAACACGCTTATGTAAAATCTGAGATAAGTTCTTTGGGAGCACTTTCTTCGCTTGCCTAAGAACCTGGCTGGCCAGGCACCATGGCACAGAGGACACTCGTGGAGAACAACCTACGTGTGTCCTGGCCCCCACCACAAACTTCCTATTTTCCAAGATACTTTCTTATGCTCATAGTGTTGGGTTCAGAATTATTATCAGCTTCAATCTGACTTTTTAGGTGGTTGAATTTTGTGATAAAGACACTCACAATAATGAGGCTCCAAATATGCAGAACAAGATATGCGACCACAAAAGCACATGGGAAGTAATTATGGAATCTGATGACTTTTGCAACTCGGCTGTTATAAATGCTTCTGTACCTCCTGAGACTACCTTCAGGCTACTGCAGGCCCAAGACAGAGCAGTCACTTTAGTACTGGATGTTTCTGGGAGTATGTCACTGGTAAGAATTCGTATTTTATAAGAAATTTTTAGGAAAAATTGTAAGAAGCAGAAAAAGTTACAAAACAAGCAAACAAATTAAAAAATCAGTTAAATCTGTACAAAACTTGATTATTTTAGAAAAAAAAAGGACTAATCTTCTTCTCCTTGGTAATTTTATGGAGAAGTTCCTACATGATCCCATGTAAAAATACTGAGAGTTGTAAGCCAGACTTGGTCTTTTTTTTCTTGAAAAATCTCAATTTTTTATACTTTACTTCCTTTGTTCCAGACCTAGAGCAGTGCCATTGCATTTCTTCCAAGCAGAAAATGTAACACGGAGCTTCACATTTCATTTTTGTTATTAATTATTCTAAAATTTCAAGTAAATATGTAGGTCACAATATGTCAATAAATTAGATGTTCTCTCCTCATTACAATATTGCTCTTTGCAATCAAGAATGTGAGCTGGCATAATCTTATGTCATTTTAACAAGGCTGAGGTTATTTTTCCTTTTTTTTTTCCCCTAATATTTTGCATAGGTTTATTCATTCCCAACCTTGTGGGGCATGAGATACTAAGCCTGCTTATGGATACGGTTTAGTAAAGATAGCTAAAAATGTGCTTATTTGTATAAATATCCTAATATTTTTATAAAGCTGTAAGCAATGTGATCATCTGTGGAAAGATGACAAAATTATCTGGGTAGGTAAGGCAGCTACCTCATGATTTTTAAAAGACTTCAAACTTGTATGCATATTCTAACAACTTTTAAATACCAGTCTGTATATTCTTTTGATGACATACTGCATTTTCTTATCTGTAACTTACCTTTCCCACAGTTCAGTAGTGAGCCAATTACTCCATTATTGAAAATACTGCAAATTCGGTATTTCATTTCTCATAGGAATTCAAGCCTAAAAATAAGACTATTCATCTGAAGAAGGTAATCCAAAAAGCTCAAACATGTTGAGAAATATTCTTAAATATTTAACAGTCATACCTTAAGCCAAAATACATGTGAAAAAGCAAAAAGCAGTATATGCTTCAATTCTTTAGTTATGGCATACATGTAATAATTGTGGGATTCTCCCATAGTGCTTCATCAACATATCTATTTCCAGACATGCCGTTCTAGTCCAGAGCTGTTCTTGAGACTGATCTTCAACAAAGATCTGCAATTGTAACAAATTCTATTATTTTTATAGCATAGATGTCTACCAATCATAGTACATTTTATTAGATCAGTTAGCAAATAAGAATCATGTAATGCTAAAAACCAAAATGAAGATAATTATTAAATAAATACTGCAAGAATAACTAGCTCTTGAGATAAATGTTTTCAAATATAACTTTTTTTTCAGTAATCCCTTCAAATATTTGTAATTTAAAAAGTCATACTTTTACTTCAACTTTTTTTTTTTTTCCCCCAAAATAGTTAGTCTGGAGACTAACCAACTCCTCAGGCACTGTTTCTGTTGTCCTTTTCTATGGCCATCACACTACCAAAACAAAAAACGTGACAAACATCTTGATTAGGCATGAGGTTGGAAGATGGACTTTGGACATCAAAAGATGGACTTTGCCTGGTGACATCTTTCCTGGAAATTGCAGTTTACTGCACTTTCACAATACCAGAATACAGTTTACATCTCGTCTTTTCTGGAACTGAGCATACATATGCATTACATTATGGCTGATAGTTTTTAATTTTTAATTACAACCTGATCAAGATCAAAAATTTCTATATTTTGTTCAGTCATAGCTTTCCAGAAGACATTGCATTCTAAAGATGTTGGTTTTCTCTACATACAGCACCACCGCATCAGACATCTCCGTAGCGCTGCAGAGCTATTTCTGCTCCATATTATTGAAATTAGTTCCTGGGTTGGAATTGTCGCGTTTGACTCTCATGCATCTGAAAAAGCTCCTTTGGAACAAATAACCAATGACACAGCACGCCAAAAACTTGTTCAATGTTTGCCTACAATTGCTAGTGGACAAACCAATATCTGTGCAGGAGTACGTAAAGGACTGAAGGTAATGTACAATGTGAAAATATCTCCTGGAACATATGGAAAATTAGGAAGAAGTGAGAAACATAATAGCCCACTGAACACGGACTTCCTATGCGATGGTAGGGTTAAGTAAGATAATATGATTCTTGAATCTATCAGGAGAAAAATTGGTATAAAAACTATTTGGCATTACCATTATATGGCCTTAGAAAGAGTACTACCAGAAAACAGGCCAGATGTGATGTCCACGCTTCAAAAAGGATATTGAAAAATAAGATCAAATTCCAAAATGAACTACAAGAATTATCTAAATTTTGGAAAATCAGATTTCTTGTTGGAAACCTATGAAGCTCATTCCATTTAGGTTGTTGGTTTTTTTAAAAGGAAGAAGTTAATCTAATATATTTTTTAATTACTTCTAGTGGAAAGAAATATGCAGGGATAAACTCATGGCCCAGTCACGTTGCTGAGTGTATATGCAGAGAAAAGGCTGCAGACCAACACAACAACAAACATCGTATTGTATTCCTGAGAATTCAAGATTTTTTTCTAGAAAATATGGATTGAGAAAACATCAGGGATCTGACATGAATCACAATGAACATATAGAATAAATGGGGGGTCTGGCAACTAGACTGGGATGGAACAGGCAGGACAGAGGCTACCCTTACCCCTTTCTGCCAACCTTCATTTAAGTCAGAGTCCACCCTTAGACAGAAGCCTGCCCTTCTCTACTCCTGCAATTTTGATTGGAGTTTAAAGAGTAGCTCCAGCCAGTGGACATAAGTTTTTAATATGATGCCCTTAAACTTCCAGTCTCTGAACCAGCAAACCATAGACAGGCAGAATGCTTCTGACATTTTCGATCTGGGACAGGTTCCTTCCCTGGGAAATATAAATGAAATATTCATTATTTATAATTGACACTAAATCTAAGCAATTAGATGTTGCAATATCAACTGCAATAATTAATACTGTAATCATTTAGTGTTAAATAAAAATTCAAACACTTATTAAAGAACAAAGTTGTCATATTTGAAGTGAACATTTTTAAATGCATACATTGACTGTGCTCTGGGATAAACTAGTATTTAAAATTATTCTGCTGCTTATATCATTAATTCTTTCATTGATGCAGTTAATTGCAGATAAAATGAATACTACGTATGGTTCAGAAATTGTGTTACTGACAGATGGAGAAGACTCACATATAGCAACTTGCCTTGATATTGTGGAACAAAGTGGGTCCAAAATTCACACCATTGCACTGGGGCCATCAGCAGCCAAAGAATTAGAAGAATTTTCAGAACTAACGGGTAAATATCCTAATGCACTCTTTCTCTGTCATGCATATTCAAGTAGGAAGATGTAAAAGCATGGCAACTCATCACTCTGGAAAAAAGAAATTTAAGAAATTTAAAACAAATTTAATTTTAAAGAAATCTGGGGTACATATGACAGACTTTTTTAATACAAAAAATCAGAATTCTTTAGATCCATAGATTTGCTTTAGGAGCTGTCTTGACTTAAGAAATTCAGTAACATGACAAAACCCTATTACTATGGAGATTTAATGATGTTGTTTTATAGCATAATAAGAAATTACTGCAACTTTCTATATGCTTTAGCTTATCATCATTTTTATTACATAAAAAACAATAACTTTCTCCAACTGTTGTGCTGAAGTGTGCTGGCTAGGAAATCGTAAACACAGTGACTACCTTTGTCATCATCAAGAATGAAAGCTCCTTGCGTAGATCTAGAAAGCAAGCTGACTCCAAACAAATATGGTGAATAAATATTTTTAGTTGAGAGATGCACATGCTCTGCATTTTTAGACTACCATCCACTTGTTTTAGCAATTTTGATAACTTGGAACGTCCTTACGCACTCTTCAACACCATTAGATCAACATGACTATGGGAGAGTCCAGAGCTGAATTCTCTTCTGGCCTGTGTGTTAAGACAGAATTTGCTGTTTAAGCTCCTCCTGCAGAGTATTTAAGAATGATTTGTGAGTCAGAAAGAACCCAGATGGTCCTTCAGCGTGTAGTCTTCAACCAGCAGGAAGCTTAGAAACGTAAAATCCATTTTCTAAAGATGCTGAATAGATCTCTGAGCTAACACCTCCTCCAGCTCATACGACTCCATGTGTGCGCTCACAAGGCAGAGCCACACACCTGATGTAACCTGCACGCCTTATGTCAGCCTCTGCCCGAGGGGCGGGGGGCAGAGGCATTGGGTGGTAGGGAGGGGCAGTGGGCTCACCCTGGCACACTGCCCTGGGCAGTCTGTCCCTACACTGGGGTTCCAGTGACCTGCACGTCAGGAGCACAGCGGTGGCTCAGCTTTTGTCTGGCACGTGTGAAGATAGTTTGAGAGAGAATTGCAACAAAGGTATGAAGTGCAGAGGCTTCAGTAGAGCAGAGTGGAGCCATATTCACAATGAACTCACCAACAGACCTGCCCTGAGCACAAGAACCTCCAATGGACTCGAGCTGCTTGAACTCATGAAAAGAGGTTTGAACTTCACATTTGGAAACACATGATCTGGATTTTAAGAGTCAAAAAGCATGGAACGCAACTGTGTCCTTTCTACAGTGGTATTTGCAGAACAGAATTTCACTGAAGGGGTAATCCAAAAGTAGTAGGAAAAGTCTAAAATTGCTGTACTTGATGATATGCTGCAGGGAGTGATTTTTTTTTTTTCAAGCTACGTCAGTGATAGATAAAATGAGTTGAACACACAATTCAGAATTTACTATGACACATCCATTACATTTCCTTTTTCATTTCGTAAAAAACTGACTGCCTCAATAGAACATTCATCACCAGAAGTCACATAAAATTTAGCACATTTATAGTAAAAAATAGTATTTCTACTTCTTTTGCTCTTGTCTTTCAGGAGGTTTAAAGCTTTATGCTGTAGATGGATTCGTCCCCAGTAAATTAATTGAGATGTTCAGTGCAATTACATCAGGAAGTGGAGATATTTCTAAACAATCTCTTCAGGTTTGAATTTGAACATTTATTTCCCTATGCTTTTAGTTGATCAGTAATGGAATTAATCTAGAAAAAAAATCATTATAATCTTCAGAGGCTTAATTTTGTAATAGGAGCAAGTACCTTTTTTAGTGATCTCCTACATTTCACTGCAATGAAATAATAATTCACATAATTTATACAATTGTTGATTTCACAAAATCAAGAAAATGATTTCTCATAATTGTCAAAGTCTAAGAGACTTTGAAAGAAAAAAACCTGAGATCGCCCATAATGTTTAGATCACTCTTATATGAAACATTATCTTTTAGAGCGTTTTAACAGTCTAACTTAAGTACCAAAGATGGAATTAAAAACAGAGCTTCTCTCCTAAGCCATATTTATTATTCTAATATATGAACTTTCAGACTTTTCTTCTAGGCCAACTGTTAATTGGAATTTAGCAACTCATTTGTCACTGTTTTAAAATTTTAACATAGATCCATTCCTATGTTTTATCCAAAATGTACCACTTGCAAAGATGGCTAGGTTATAACCAGCAGCCCATGTAGATTTGAAGAGCAGATCTGGAATTTTTTGATTGTTATATTGCCTTTGATTGTCTCTTCTCTACCACCTATACAGGGGAAAAAAAAGTTCATGACATACTATTTTCTAATAGCAGACTTTATTGTTCATAAAATTGGAGTAAAATACACAAAATTATATTAATTTTAATAAAGGAAATATTGTTTGGTCACTTGTCTCTTCTATATATTCTCTGTTATTTCTGTTGTTATTTCTGTCTCTTTCATTACTCATAAGCCTTACAGTCATATGTGGAGCCATTTTCTTTCTCTCTCTTCCAGGATTTTAAGACAGGAAAACATCAATGGAAATACAGCTTCCTGGCACAAAGCTTCAGATAGATAGGTAGATAAAAAGTTTAGATAGAGAAATGAAGGGCTTACCCTTATTGCAGTTTATTCTGTTTACCATAATTTTACACTTAAAATCAATGTTACTAAGCAAGCAGCCATTTCATGAGGTGAATCTGGCATTTCATTAGATTTCTTCATTCAAAGGTTGTGCCAAATGGCTCTTAATTTTCCTGTAGGTAGAGACAGCAGAACTATAAAGTCTGTCATCTTTTCTATATAAGTCTGAGCTATAAATAAGTGAGCAGAGATTGTTATTTTATGTTAGTTTCCAAAAGGCACAAATGCTTTTCTGTTCTCTCCTCCAAAACTAATCCATTTTAAGCCCGCAGTTAATGGATACAATGTTGTGCCATGGATGAGGAATCACTCTGAAAATATATTAAATGCTTCTTTACTCCATAGCAATAATACAAATTTTATTTCTCTAACAACAGCTTGAAAGCAAAGAGCTAGTTGTTCAGCATTCTGGATGGATGAATACAACTGTGCCTGTTGATAAAACTGTGGGAAATAACACTTTCTTCAGCATTGCATGGAATCTATCTCAGCCCTTTTTTTTCCTGAGGGACCCTAAAGGAAAAGAATATGGAAGCTCAGACTTTACAATTGATGATTCAAACCCAAACACAGCTAGTCTCAGTATAAATGGCACTGCAGAGGTAAAGACTAAATATTTTCTTTCATTTTCTGAATTAACGTTTCCTATAGACTAGCACACAGCTTTTCTTTAATTAATTTTTTAATTTTATAAGGGACACAATGGCCCTGTTAGAACATGAAGCTTTTTTCGCTAGTGTTTTATATTTCTGTGCTTTATTTGCAGGTGGGTGATTGGCAGTTTTATGTTCAAAATGTTCATACAGCGACTCAATCTATATCAGTAACAGCTGCCTCTCGACCAGCATCTTCTGATGTTCCTCCTGTGAGCGCTGCGGTTCACATGAACAGGGCAAAGAGAGCACTGCATCCAGTTGCTGTTTACGCAGAAGTTAGGCAAGGGTTTTTGCCTGTTCTCGGTGCAACTGTGACCGCCACCATAGAGAAGGATAATGCTCCAGCAGTAATGCTTGAACTTCTTGATAATGGAGCAGGTAAGGTTCCACATACATAGTAAAAACCTTTGTGTTTAGGCATTTTGGAATCCAAAACAATAGCAAGACATTCCTAGTATTCAGCACCCCTTGATCACTTTTCCTCTCTCTTCCTTTTCTCTCACCACTGCTGCAGACCTGTATCTTTACGAGTTCAGTAGTAGCCAGCAGTGCCTCCTCATTCTGTCCTTGCTTTCACATTGTTGTACTTAAAAATACACTAGGATTTCAGTGTGTTATCATGTGTTTCTTAAACACCATCTATTTTCTGAACCCATGAGGTTATTTTTACACTGCAGGCAGGCTTCAAAATAGGTATCCTGGATGCCACCAGCAGACCACCTACTGCAGCTAGTCAGGAACACAAGTTCAGTAAAAGAGAAGGTATCCTGCCTTGATGAATTCCTGTACAAAGCTTATAATGTGACATTTTTCTGATTTAAAGGTGTTTTATGTAGTAGATGGTCAATAAATGTTAACTTGGTGGTTTCATATAGTAACAAGAGATTTACCTAATTAAAAGTGTTAATGCAACACCTTTCTTTTTAACAAAATACATATGAAATGCAGTTTGTCATAATGGGACCACTCCTGTTTTTAAAGATATCCACATTACAAAAGCACTGCCAGGCTTCCTGCGTAGTAATGTTCAGGTTTTATGTTTATGTATGAACAGCAAAAATAACCTTGTTTACCAGCAGATATCTTGAGATATTAATTCTTAATAATTCTATACCAAGGTGCTGACATTATGAAGAATGATGGAATTTACTCAAGGTACTTTACTTCTTTACAAGGCACTGGAAGATACAGTGTAAAAGTGAGTGCCCACGGGAGAAATGCAACCACTGGACTTAGCCTCAAGCAAAACCGAGCCTTGTATATACACGGCTACAGAGAAAATGGTAATGAGCGTTTCTGAAACAGACAATTCTTTGCATGATTTGGTGTAGGGGGGTGAAAATATTTAGCAAATGGGATAATATAGATTCACAAAAATTTCATTTGATGTTAAAAGATGTTCCATCTATCATTTTCACTACAAAAATGACAGCCTGCTCTCTTACCATGCAGGGGCACAGCCTGCCCCAGCCCACCCCCTCCCCACCTTTCTGCACTGACCTGGGGTTCTGCCTGGTTGTCTCTCACACCCCGCTCCTCTCTCCTGCTGCAGGTTCTCTTTGTTTTTCCCTCTGAAAGATGTTAACACAGAGGCACTGGCTGGCTCAGCCTTGGCCAGAGGCAGGTCTGACTTGCAGCTGGGGAAGCTTCTAGCAGCTTCTCACAGGAGCCATCTCAGTGGCCCCTCCACCACTACCAAAACCCCACCACACAAACCCAATACACCTATGTATGGGAACAGCATGAAATGTTGTCTTTAATCTAAGAAAGTATTTTCTCTTACAGCCATGAGAAGGATAAATGTTGCTCAGAATCTGTTTTTATATCTTCCAATAGGAATTTCAAAGCTGTAATTCTTCTTGAGACTTTGAAATGGGGATTTGGGGTAAATAAATTCAGTGTGCAACATTGATGTAAAAACTAACAATGCTAGAAAACTTAGCTTTTGAGACTTCTTAATTTTTTTAGTCCATCTTCGTCATAATGTTTAAAAAAGTGTTAGTTGTTGCAATTTAATACACTCATATTACACACTGTGAAATTTAGAAAAATCAGTATAAAAATTGTCTAAGACACTTACGGCCTGTATGACAGAAACTTTCTTAAGGCCTGCAATATGGGTGAAAAGACGCACAGAAATACCTTATTGCAGCCATGACTCGCCAATATCTGCAACCTGCTTTACTGGTTGGATCATTTCCAAGTTTTACACATTTCAGACTTTGTCTGCTTCTTGCGTTTCCTAAATTTTATGCTAAGAATCCTGAGGTCACCTTATTTTCTGTCTTTACTTCACTAACTTTTCACTAGATTTGAATAAACTTAGAGGAGGAGAAGAGATAATAAGAGATAATAAAAATTAAAAAGAAAATGCCATTCAGAGTTGTCATGATGAAAGTTGAAAAATGTTTTAAACAGGTAAAATCTATATGAATGCACCGAGACCTAAATCTGACAGTAAAGAAATCCAAGTCAAGTTGGGAAGTTTCAGCAGAATTTCGACAAGTTCTCTTGTAGTGAATACAGGAGATTATACTCCGAATTATCCACCCTGTAAAGTTACAGACCTTCATGCTCGTATAGAAAACAAAACAATAATCTTGTCTTGGACAGCTCCAGGAGGTGACTTGGACCATGGAAAAGGTGAGTCAGACACTAAATTTTTGTGAGATGAGGTTAATATTTTTATCTGAAAGGGATGAGGGCTATGTCTTTCCCACCTGAAAACGTAACCAAACAGAAAATTACCCTGTTGCACGACACCTGTTTTAATTCTTCTTATATTTTCATGTTTAAAAAAGAACAGAATCCAGGTAAACCAATGAATATTATAAACAAATCAAATATATAAAATTATAATACAACCAGAAGCTTTAGCAACAAGCCTTAGTCCATGTCGGTGCATAATTAAAAAAAAAACTCAAACAATCAGCTAACATGGACAATACAAACCTTTAGTCTATTTACAAAGATGTGAGTGGACTACAGAGATGCAGTGACGTTCTATCCAAAATACTTATTTTAAGGTTGTTGTACAGGAAAAATGAAACCTAATTCCAAGCATTTCATTGCATCAGCCAGAGACTGTATGTTCAAACATAGAAGCTACAGTTCTGCAGACTGCAGTTGCACATTACATTTATCTAAATGTAATGCAGATCTTACATTTATCTAAAATTAAGAACCAAAATTAATTTAATAACAAAAAAAACAAAGGAAAAAATATCTCAACTTCTTTGATTGCTATTTAGCAACCATGTATCTAAAAACTTGTATAGCTAAAGTTGTCAGTTATTGCATTATAGTTTAAGATAGCAGGTCCTGCACTGGTTTGGAGCTGGCCATGTCATGCACCTCTCTCTACTA
This sequence comes from Eurypyga helias, assembly GCF_000690775.1. Taxonomy (NCBI): domain Eukaryota; kingdom Metazoa; phylum Chordata; class Aves; order Eurypygiformes; family Eurypygidae; genus Eurypyga; species Eurypyga helias. Next base: position 10,311 of record NW_010225217.1, on the reverse strand, counting down.
TCTAAAGAGGAAAAGATATTCCTAAGAGAGGGGGAAGGAGAGAAAGTCTTGAAAAGCTACAGACTTGAAATAGCTACAGCAGAAGCCTCCAACACTAATCAAACAAATTTATAGCAATGTACCTACCAGTTCTTTGATTCCAAATGGGAAAACCATTTTGTGTCTTTCACAGTTTTTGCTATCAAAGCCTCATGTTGAGACAGAACACAGATCAGGTGCAAGGCCCGCCCCCTGCTGTCCACATAAATATTTATATTACCATTTCACCTTATGCTGGTATGTGGACAGCACAGGTTCTCATTCAGCTGTATTTTGCACAGGTCTGCACAAAGCTAAGAGCCTTGGTGAAATAGTGTTTTTAAGGCCAGTGAAAAGAAGGAGTTCCCACACTCAGCAACAGTAGTCCTTGATACTGTAAAATGAGGCTTGAAAGCAAACTTGCTGCCCCTCCATGCTGAGCAACACTAAAGTCAGTACTAAAACAGGAATCATCACCACACTTTTTTTTACAGAACGGCTCTGGAAGTCCTATACTGTCACCACAAGCAGGGATATTAAAACATCTATATTAATTTCTTGTTAATGTGCATTCTTTTTTCCTTAGCTGATCACTACATAATAAAAACCAATGAAAATCTTCAGGACCTAAGAAATCACTTTCATCGTGCTACTTCTGTGAATTCCTCTTCTCTCATACCCAAGGAGGCTGGTAGAGAAGAGTCATTCACAATTGAACCAGAACATTTCACAATAGAAAACAACACCATAATCTACTTTGCTATATGTGCTGTTGACGACAGCAGGTTGATTTCCGAGGTGTCGAATATAGCACAAGCCATGTGGTTCATTCCTCCAAAAGCATCTGTGCCTTTAGATTATGACGGCATCAGTGAAGATGCTGGCAGTACAGCAACAGTGGCAGTAGTGGCTGTGTGTGCAGCAGTTGTCTGCACTATCGTAAGTTCAAGTCTGTGTGTTTTACAAAAACGAAAGGGAAAACTGGATATTGAAATGATGCAAAAGCATGTGTAAAATAAAACCAAAAAATAGAAGAAATTTAGTGTAATTTTTTAGATTATGACGGCATCAGTGAAGATGCTGGCAGTACAGCAACAGTGGCAGTAGTGGCTGTGTGTGCAGCAGTTGTCTGCACTATCGTAAGTTCAAGTCTGTGTGTTTTACAAAAACGAAAGGGAAAACTGGATATTGAAATGATGCAAAAGCATGTGTAAAATAAAACCAAAAAATAGAAGAAATTTAGTGTAATTTTTTTTTTGGAAAGAGCTACTCGTATATTCAAAAATACGGCACTGGTTTTCAACAGATGTATTTGTCTTTTTTGATAGGCTTAGAGATGTAGATTCTCAAAAGTGTGTCTTATATTCAAGTACACTTACACTGATTAAATGTTAAACATGAAAGCACATCCTCAGAAATACAGCAATATTGGCATTGGTATGATGGCAATCATACGACTGCCATCACTTGCTTCTATGTGACAGAAATACTGCTTTTGTTGGAAGAGTTTTCCAATGTCGTGTGCTTCTCTTCTTCAAATAAAGAAGGCTAAGGAATATGACACTTTCCTCATTTTTATTCTCTACGTAACAATCAAGTAAGGCAGGGTGGGAAAGAGATCAGAAATATTTTCAGGTATTGCAATGATTCCCTATGTACATTTCACATGTTTTCAGTAAGGCTTAGTGACCTGAGCACAAAAATATGTACCTCCAGGCTGACTATTTTTCAAAACATGTTTAAGTATGTATATCTACAGGTGTGTGGGAGTTGAGTATATAAATACTTTCAGAATGAGAGTTGCAGAGTATATGCAAATGCACCCATGGAAACTGTTCCTAGGTGAAGACTTGCCATGGTTTAGTCTTATCTGGCAATTAGGTACCACTCAGTTCCTCATTCACCTCACCCGCTCCCACAGTAGGGAAGGGTCAGAGGAAAAAAACCACCCCAACCAAGGGAAGCTCATAAAAGTGGAGATAAGAACTATTTAGTCATATAAACAAAACTTATTGTGATACTAACAATACTACTACTTCTAAGTATGATACATATGATACAGTATCTCACCACTCATAGACCGACACAGCCAGATCCCAAAACAGAAAGAAAATCTGAGTGGAGGCAAATCCCTGAGCCTGAGAACAGGGAGAACCCCCCACCCACCCCACCCCGAGCCTGAGATTGGGGAGAAAAAACCCCACCAACCCCCCAAAACAGTAACAAAAGAAACTGCTCCTCCTGCTAACAGCCGCACCAAGACCTAACAAAAGGAGCTAACGACCCAGCTACCAGCTAGCCCCAAAAAGCGTTAATGATCCTCCCACCGCCAGTGCCACTTTCATGCCTTCCAAACTGCACATGCACCCAGCCTGGCCACCGAGCCTGGGGTACCATGGAATGAAACAAAATCCCTTGGCCACTGTGGGCTGGCTCTTCCCTGCCTGAAACCAGCACATTCTCCACCCTTTGTTCCATACCACCTACGTCACGCTCAAGTTCCACACTATTCCATAAATGCTCATTAAGCAGCTCCCCCTTTCCCATCCCACACAGATATCATTACCTTAGTCTATGGACCATCTTAGCAAATGTCCATTAGTCCATGACTTCAGGTTCCATCAGGTGTGGGGGTCACTCAGGACAGGAACGGTGGAGTGTTGTGTGGGACTGTTGGGCACCAAAGCCAGCTCAGGTCAGGTCACTGCTGTGCTTCTGCCAAGGCTTGCCCTGGCTGGGTTCAGGTGCTTTCTGCTGTAGTGATTCCTACAACACAAAACACAGAACAGGGGTTAGTTGCAGCAGTTTAATGTCCATCATGCAATTTAACTCATGGGCTATTTTACCCCAGAATCAAATCTCCTTGAGGCACACATCGGACTTCCCCATCTTCTCTCATTACTCACCAAGTGCATCCAGGTCCTTGAGTGAAAGCAATCCCACAGAGGGGTTTGCCTTTGCCCCAGGCAGGAGTAACCCAGACTGTTTTTTCCAACACAGTTTTAGCATGAACTACAGGGACTTTATCTCCTTCTACAGTGCATAGAAGTTTTGATTGGGCAGAGCCAGTACGATTGACAGATCCCCTACTGTTGACTAACCAGGTGGGTTTTACTATATGTGTGTCCCAATGTTTAAGAGTTCCACCCCCATTGCTCTCAGGGTGGTCTTTAACAGCCCATTGCACTGTTCGACCTTCCCAGAGGCTGGTGCATGGTAAGAGATGTGATACACCCACTCAATGCCATGTTCTTCAGCCCAAGTGTCTAAGAGGCTCTTTCAGAAGTGAGTCCCACTGTCTGACTCAGTTCTTTCTGGGGTGCCATGTCACCACAGGACTTGCCTTTCAAGGCCCAGGATGGTATTTTGGGCAGTGGCATGGGGCACAGCCTGAAACCAGCACAAGACTAAACAAAGCTATAAATTTGGAATTAGAACAAACCTTTATATAACAAGAGGTAATTTAAAAGCTGCTAATGGGAGGAGTATGAGGGATACAGGGAGAAGGGTGATCTGTATGACTCTTAGGTAGCTGACCAGTGAATTAAGAACCGCCACAAACCAGAATGTTTCAGGATTCTTACATGACCAAGTACTTTTTACCTTTGCCTTCCAAAAACTGGGAAGAATGTAAAATAACAATGAAAAAATGCTAAATTCAACAGCCAAATTATCATTCACGGCCCATTATTACCCAGTAAATATACCAGGTCTAGGAAACATGAGTATTTTCCTTTACAAGCCTGCTATTATTAATGCAATTTCTGAGTTAGGTCTTTTCTCTCTGGAGAAGAGAAAGCTCAGGAAGAACCTCAATGGAGTATTCCAAAACTTAAATAGCAGCTATAGAGAGGATGGAGGCTCTCTCTTCAGAAGGGGCCACATGGAGAAGACAAGGGGCAACGGGCACAAGTTGCACTATGAGAGAGGTTTCATCTTGATGCAAGAAAGAATTTTTTTACAATGAGAACAATCAATTGCTGGAACAACCTTCCCAGGGACATGGTAGATCCCCCATCACTGGAGATTTTCAAGATGGAACTGGACAGTGTGCTAGGTAATCTCTTCTAGGCTCCCTTTTCCACGAAAGGTTGGAAGAGATGATCTTCTGAGATCTCTTCCAGCCTAGGCTGTGGTAAGATTCTATGGTTTTCCTGCACACATTAACAAATCTGTGCAAATGGTGAATAATTGTCTGAAGTTTTCTTCTCTATATCTGCAACATAAAACTTTGCCCTTTGTGCTACCTTGCCTTTTACATTTTAACAGCACTAACTTTTTAATATTTTAATGGAATTTCTCTACCTTTCCTATTTCTACACTTTACACAAGTTCTGCTTTTTTTAAATCTTGATTTCCCTTTTTTTGGGGGGGGTTTCTGTACTTCTGCATCATTCCCTTTCTTAATGAATATTACTATTGGATGTGTTTTCAGATCTAAGATTCCATTTCCCCAAGCAATAATAAATGTCATAATTTAAGTTTATATCAAGGCCAGAATAGCTGTCACACTTTAGAGAAGAGAGTCGCCTTTGGAGAAAAGAGTCAGACATCAAAGAATTATTTTCTGATGTCAGTTCCTTCTAATAATTTTTAGGTCACTGAATGTCCATTTATTCAGAAATGTTTCCCTTCTGAAGGGTCTTCTTATTCCCTAAAGCATTTCTGCTGCATACAAATTGTTGGGTAGGTACTACATCATACAATCCGAATGAATGAATTGCAGCACTATTCCTGGAACTATTTCCTAGACTTACATAAAAACATGACCAACCTTACATAGCCAATCTCCATGACTCAAGACAATGCCTTCATTACTCTGAAGGCACCGTCCTACCCGCCTGGCGAGCAGAGCCTGCTGCAGGGGTCTGCCGTGGGGCCACGCTGACATCTAGTGGGCTTCGGCAACACTTCCCGGTTTCCCAAATATCCCTCGAATCGGTTTAGCTCAAAGCATCTCTCTCCGGGATACTCTGCCCTTGATAGAAATGTATATTTAAACGTACAGTCAAATACGAATAGTCGAATATTGAATTTGGTACTTCAGGCTGGCTCTTACTATAGGCACATGAAGAACATTTACTTGAATTAGGAGCTTCAGGTTACTGAGCTCTGTCTACAGTCACAGCTCTGAAGGACTTGGTTCAGGTGACGCAGGATGCAGCGCTCTCTCAAACACCTCTGCAAAAGACAAACAATATTTGCTCTTTCATGCTTCCTGACAAGCAAGTGTAAAATGACAGGGTAAGACTGATTGATTGATTGATTTCAATGATTATGTTGACAACAACAGTATGTACGCTCAAAAACCACATGGGCTGGGGTCCCAGTCACTGACACAATTGCCACATGCCACGTCATACTAGCTGCAAAAGATGTGATAGTTAAAGTCAAACCATATAAGCTTTGTTCCTCAATGTGGCCTTCCCAATGCTCCTAAAATAATTTCGGCTTCCAACTTCCTACACAGACCTCACAGTGTTCCGCGGAGGAGGTAAGTTTAATTATTCGTATGCCACATGTGGAGAAACTGTAGCACCACGTGACAGTGACTTTTCCACAGCCATCAGCAGGGAAGCGGCAGAGCTACAAATAGACCTCCAGTCATTAAACTATCATTGCACAGTAAAAGGACAAAATGCCAAAACTTTATTTCCACAGAGGCCAGTTATGACCTATTGCATTTTCCATGCAATCTTCCAAGTATAAGACAGACCTTTCTGAGGCAGACAGCTGGGGTGTGGGACCAAATGGTTATCCCGCCTGGGTAGCAGACTAAGGCGCTACGGCTCCAAGAAGTACGGTAGTGAAAGGACAAAGATCGCCAAAACCAGCACGTGATTTACCTAGTCTAGTCCCCTGAAATGTCAGGACTTTTGCCTACTGAAAGCTTTGCCAGTTGCTGCACGCAGCCCCAGTACAACTCACTTAAGTGTTTGGGGGAAGCACAGCAACAGCTGCCGTAAGGATCAGTGGAAGAGTGCACTAATGTGAAAAGGAGCATTAATTCTCACTCAGATAGCTGTGGTTTCTGGGCGGAAGCGTGCTGTTGAGAACAGCTGCTTTCTGGTTCTGTCCAATACAGTCCCCAGATTTTCCATGAAAGCCTGATTGTACACAGGCCAGGCAGCTGGCACTACTGATTTTATAATCTTTGCCTGGTTATTATCAAGCTAAGCTCACAGTTGTTAATGCTGGCACACAAGCTGTAGACTCACACACACAAAAATGCCCTTACCTATTTTACTGAAACAAGCTTTGACTATTAAATAGAGGTAAAATTTAACAATGTTCATTTAAACAAACACATTCTGCTCCTTCTATTTTTGCCTGTCTTTTCACTATATTAATAAACATTAAATCAAATTTATCTTCAGATTTTCTCACACATCGTTTTTGAAAATGGGCTTCCAGGATTGCTGCTATTCTTCAAAGTATTAGTAGAAGTTCTGCAAAGTTGTGACTGGTAATATGTTGCCAGAACTCTTAATAAATAAATATTACATATAACATAAATATTAATAAAGCAGCCATTTATGCAAATATAGGCTGCAGTTACCTAATTGTGAGTGGGAAGGGGAACAGTGTATACACACACAGCGACACAAGATACGACCCATATAAGTCAATGTGTTATAAAACTCAGTATGTGTGAATTCCAACATGGGTACTACATTGTTGGGATTACACATGCTACCAAAATATGCTTGTTCATTTTACTGTGTTTTCACAGTGATGTAAACTGACTGATGGAGGCATTCTGGGGTTTTCTTTGTTAATTTCACTCCAAAGCCTTTGAATTAAACACTGGCTCCCCATAAAGTCAGAAAGCAGTACTGGGAGTCAGCTTAGAAGCATTTAAGTTATAAACTATTTCTCTTTGTATACAAATATTTTGTTTTCCTAATTATACTATAGACCACTATATTAATATAATTTTGGCTTGTTGGCTTGGAGTTTTTTTATGTGTAAGTCTTTAAGGATATGGTCCAAGACTTCTTAGCATCAAGGAAAGAATACTAGAAGCACTCTCAATAGATACACTATGTAAGTGGCATTCGAAGGATTGCTTTAAAATTCAAGTATTTTAGGACAATCATACATTCCTTAAAATTAACAGACACCTTAATGCAATGTCATCAAACAAAATGAAAATTCACATTATCTACCAAGCCATTCCGAACCATACTGAACTGTGCTAAACCTACAATGTTTCTGCAAAGTGCGCTGAAAAATGCTCAAGATTCCACGTTTTCAATGTTGTTTTATTTTCATCAAGTTTTTCAAGAAAAGTCTAATGACAAGAAATAAAACCTTAAGATTCATTTCTTAAATAAGCCTGACAGAAGCAAAGTTTGTACAGTTAGTAACAGTGACTGTGCTGCAGCATCTAGTTACTCAACCTACAGATCTCAAACTTCTTGCCCTATTTTACCGTGCATTAAAATGTAATACTTTGCTGCAAAACTTTACAGCTATGTGATCAAGATTTAGGTCAACAAACGTAATGCACTAGAGAGATACAAAGGGCTAGAACTACAGCAGTTCTAACCATAGGTCTTATTTGTTTCCCCTTCAGCAAATCTTAAGCAGCAATCCTCAAAACTCCTCACTCAAATTATTACCAAGTAACAGCATTGCAGTTCTCTATATCAATTCTACTTCTGATCATAGGCTGGGATGTTCCAGGTTCTGTTTATAGCCAACAGTATAATCCTGCAAAAGGTTATGACTTTGTTTTGGACATGTCATAAGCAAGGCTGAAGATCAGGCAGTAGGCAAAGAATGGCGTTCACCATACCTGCTGCTGCATTGTCACCCACCTTCTTAATTGTCAGATGAGAGAACATGGCATGATTCATTCAGTTTTTCAGCCTGAAACAATTCTGTAGATTCTCTTGTGGCTTATACTTCAGTATTTTCATAAGCAACCATCCCTGCTATCTACCCTACACTTCTGAAGGAAGATACTGTTCCTGCAGCACATATGGCAGAAGTAAACATGCTGACTCGTCAGCTGTTTGCAGCTGATTTTATCAGAATAAGGTATCCCTACACACTGTACACCCTTTGAATATACCTTCAGAGCTCTCTAGGCCAGTATCTAGTTTGTAACTAAGCCCACATGCTACGTACAGCTCACCTTACCTGAGCAAGATGTATTAGTTTATCCCAAACCCAAATCCCTGACAGTGTTTTTGTCTCTGAATAGCAGCTGTAGAGAAGGCCCACATTTCCCGCTAGAACCAGTATTGCAGCTTCCAATAACGACAGGGCAGACAGCCTGCATGTGGTAGTCTCTTAAAATGACAGCAGGAACCTCCAAGATTCAGCTGTTAACATCTGAATGCCTGTTCCTTCTAGGATGCCAAACAAATTTCCAGAGTTTGTCCTGAACATTATGTTCAAGGCCTATAGGGTGTGGAGAAAGGGAATGTCAAGAAAGGGAGTAACTCAGTAGTGTTTTAAGAGTAACAGAATACTCTGGAACTCAGGAAGTGTAGAGTTCCTTGTTGTGATCCATTTTACACTGTAGGATAAAATGGGGAAAAAATTATCCAAACTAGGGTTTTATATGAAATACATAAACATGCACCAGAACAGATCTCCCTCTTAGATAGCTGTAGTAACCATTGGCCTGAAGAGTTATTTTCTCCCTCTCACTCACATTCTGACTGCTTAAACACATAAAAAGAGGAAGGATGTTAAAAGTGGGAACTTAAAAAAGCACATCCAATGCCTCCCATATGCCAAACAGCCCATCTGCTAAAGGTGGAAGTACCACCTTAATGCATTTTCCTGAAAAGTGGTACTGTTCTGTTTAGGGCTCCTCAGGAAAAGCAGCAATTAATAGTAGGTATTCCAAATCCTACAAGAACACCCTAACCCTTGGGGCCTTAAAGGATGTGAGTCTTCCTCTTCCATATAGGTTATGCTAGAAAGGAAAGGAAGGAAAAAGCAGTGTCAAGGCTGTCAGTCAATATACCACAGAAAGCAGCAGGCGTGGTTCACATGTCATGGGCAGCAACAGAGTGCAAGTTTCAGGGAAGAACTAGCAGTATTTTGTTTTAGGAAGAGCTAAACTGTGTTGGTTGCTGTCAATACCAGCGTGAACATACCACTCTCCCAAGGCATTGCTGGGGTACCTCTCACCTGAAGTGGTGCTACTGCCTCAAGGTCAGGCACTGCTACTCTCGGTTATTTGGCATCTCTGTCTTCTTGTGGAATGCTGTCAACGAGAACTGGTGGCTGACAGCAGCAATGAAAGCTCTGAAATGAAATAATTGCACCTGTGTGTCAAAATTTAAAATCTTTGATGCTGCTGTCTTTTCACACATCCTACACTGGTATCACAAGACATTGTAATCAGCTTTTAATGACCATGCAGTGCTGAGCATTACAAGAGACTCATGAGACCGTGATATGCTAGTAAACCTCATTTTAAGAAATGGAAACAAACTTGCCATAAAGCTTTTATATATAAACACACCCACCCATGTGTAAGGGAGACAATAAAAGATGAAAAAGGTAAAACATACTCAAGCAAAGCAAACACACACAATAGCTTTTGGCCCCTCTCCTTGTCAGTACTAAATGTACAATGGGAACATTACACAGCCTGGATTTTGTTTTAGTTTTAATTCCCGGAATCTGACCGGCATGTAAGCAAGATTGCATTGATTGTTACAGTTACTTCCTTTCTCTGGAATCCACTTCTTGTCATTATGCCCTAGGATTTCCTCTGACGTGATTAAATTTAGCCAGACAGTACTTACTATTTGGATTATGTGGTAAATTACTTAACTGAATGACAAGGATCATTTTCAAACTGGGAATATTAGTTTGTTGCCAATGATGCTACATTGAGAATCTGTTTCCTAATTGCTAGCCCATGTCAAAGGTCCTTTCTTTTCTTCCTGGGTGTTCGAAAATCATGATGAGAGATGTTAAAATAATGGAAATTATTAAAATACTATTTTCTTCTTCTAATTTGCTTCATTGCTACCATACTCAAGGTATTTTAGAACACTCCCTTTGTGATGCTTTGGTGCTGTTCTGTAGTTGTGTCTCAGTGTACATTTATCTACACAGCCTTTGTCTGAACTCCCTGAAAATTCTTCCCAGCTTACATTTCCACGGTCTATCCAGAACGTATCTTCCTTGAAGACAAAGCTTACGAACCTCTGGTCTCCGGGCCTGGGCGTGGGGGAACGTGTCCCCTCAGAGCTGGGTCCGAGGGTGGCCAGGCCGCAGCCCGGCGGGGTTTCCCGCTCAGGCTGTGGCGGACAGCCG
>NW_010225216.1:0-7644 GCF_000690775.1 Eurypyga helias | reverse complement strand
CTCCCTGAAAGGAGGGTGCATAGAGGTGGGGGTTAGTGTCTTCTCCCCAGTGACAGGACAAGAGGAAACAGCCTCAAGTTGTGCCAGAAGAGGTTTATACTGGAAATCGGGAAAAATTTCTTCACTGAAAGGGCTGTCAGGCGTCGGAATGGGCTGCCCAGGGAGGTGGTGGAGTCGCCATCCCTGGAGGGATTTAAAAGCCGTGTAGACATGTTGCTTAGGGACACGGTTTAGTGGTGGACTTGACAGTGTGAGGGTGATGGCTGGGTTCAATGTTCTGAGGGCTTTTCCAACCTAAACAATTCCACGATTCTCAGTTTTGATACCTTTATACAAGGCTCTGGTAAAATTTCATCTAGAGTATTCCGTGTAGGTGGGGTCATGCAAACATAAAAATAAAGTTAGGTTGGAAGAAGAGCACAAGACAGTTGCAAAGATGAGAGGAAAAGAAAGCTTATTTTATGAAAAAGACTAAAAAGGTTGGCTTTCTTAACCTAATAAAATCAAGGCAGGGAAATATGCCTGTCAGTTATAAATACATAAAGGAAGTAAATATTATGAAAGTAGAATTGATTTAAGCTAAAGGGCAGCACATATAAATATTTGTAGCCATCTCTAAATTTAGGCTAGAAGCTGCATTTTTAATCAGAGCAGCCAAATTCTGAAGCAGCTTCAAATGGAAGTTGCAGGAACAGGAAATCCACCTGGTCCTTGGCCCGAGCAGGATCTGTTCTTCACAAACAGGACACAGCTGAGAGGTAATGGGTCAGGCTCCCCAGACTTCAGTGGAAATGGGGGAAGGAGGTGGACAGCCCAACGACGACCAGTCGTGGTGAGGGTACCAGCACCAAGACCCCAGCTACCCTGCTCCCAGCCAGCGTCTTCCAGGCGACCCGCACACCCTCGCCCTACATGTCCACCTTTGCACCTTGACCATCTCCCCGAATGCGTTAGAATAAACCTGCTTTGGTACTTCATGAAATCTCACCTGTTCCCGAGTGGCTTGGGGGTGGCAGGGAAACCCTGGCGCCCGCTCCCGGGAGCACATACCTGACTGCGCACAGAGCCCACGTATGCGTGCAGGAGTGCGTGCCTGCGAGGCACTCCTCCGCCACGCTGCGGATGCCTGGCATTGTTTCCATCCCACAACCAAGTTTGCAGTGAAAAGTATTTTGTCTACAGCCAGCTGGAATCTGCTAACAAGCAGGGAGAGGATCTGAGAAGCAGCTTCGAGGCGATTCCCCACCACAATACAAACCGAGCCTAGAAATGAGCAGTGGGAATTATCTAGAAATGAGGCAAATCAGACCATCTTCAGGCTCCAGATGGGAAGTTCCTGGGAGTTTGAGCTGACATTTGATGTCCCTTTTTTAAAAAAAGACACGAAGTTATAGCCAATTTCTTCAAAATATAAGGGGACTGAGTACAGGCAACACTTCTCATTGTGAGCTCCAACCCACTGCTTCACCCCAAGGGGCACAGCCCTTTTTCTTTCTTATTAGTGTTTAAGGACACCAGCTAGCAAGATCCAGAAGTATTACACTTGTACTGCTCCCGCTGAGAAACGCGAGGCAGCCTGAGAAAATACACCAGAGCAACTTGCCCTGAAACTTTCCGATAAAACAAAAATGCACCCCAGCACCCAAAACCGCCTACACAGCTCTCGCTAGCCAGGAATCAAATCCCCGTAGCAAAGGTCAGCTGTGCTCGGCAGCCAACAGCCCTTCCCTGCAAGGGAGAGAGAGGCCTTGCAGACGCGCCGGCTAAGCGAGGCTGCTAGCAGTGCCCTAGAGCCTGCCGCGTTTTTAAAATCGATTTCAAGGTGAACAGATGCAACGTGCCTCTGGGCAGCCCACGGACGAGCGTGAAAATTGCTTCCGGCGTTTGCTGAGCCGCACGCAACCAGCGAGTGTTGGGTGCTGCTCCAGCGCAGTCCGTTTGTGGCTCTTCAGGCATCAGAAGGATACAGACCGGTTGGAGCGAGTCCAGAGGAGGCCACGAAGATGCTCAGGGGGCTGGAGCCCCTCTGCTATGGGGACAGGCTGAGAGAGTTGGGCTTGTTCAGCCTGGAGAAGAGAAGGCTCTGGGGAGACCTTATAGCCCCTTCCAGTGCCTGAAGGGGCTACAAGGAAGCTGGGGGGGACTTTTTACAAGGGCCTGTAGTGACAGGACAAGGGGTAACGGGTTTAAATCGAAAGCGGGGAGGTTTAGATTGGATATCAGGAAGAAGTTCTTCCTGGAGAGGGTGGTGAAGCACTGGGACAGGTTGCCCAGAGAAGCTGTGGATGCCCCATCCCTGGAAGTGTCCAAGGCCAGGCTGGATGAGGCTTGGAGCAACCTGGTCTAGTGGAAGGTGTCCCTGCCCATGGGCAGGGGGGTTGGAACTGGATGGACTTTAAGGTCTCTTCCAACCCAAACCATTCTATGATCTGTTGGTGTTGGCAAACACGCGGTGAGGTATTGTTTGAAGCTACCAGACGGGGTTGAAATAATCTACCAGAGGATTGTCCTGCACCTACTGGAGCTATCACAGATGAATTCTGTGCCAGGAAAAAGGAGACTGAGGAAGCTGTGGCGTTATACAAACACTGAAAATGACTCTTGCCATCAAAGTAGCCGTTAGACATTAGACCAGAACACACCACTCCGATGCAAAATCCCGAACCAAAGTTATCATTTCCATAACACAACACCTTGGGCTCACCACACCCATCTGGACTCTAGCAGCCCAGTGCTACATAGGTGCCCAGTGCTTGGAGAACAGGCTGTGGTTAAAGCAGGGCAGGCACCACCACTTCCTGCCCCAGCCAGCCTCCTCGGCCGCAGAGGCGGTTCAACGTCACAGCCTTTGCTCTGAAACCGGCTTGGGCCCTTCTCCAACTCCTCTAGCCGGGGGCTCACCCACCACCTTCCTCCTCCCCCGTCTGACCGTCTGTCGATAACAGATGCATTCTTCAGATTTCCTGCCTACCCCGGCACGCCGTGGTCCCGGCACCCCGGCTGGAGCCAGCCAGATCACGCACCTGGATCGAGGTAACTGCGTGAGAGAACGCAGAGCTAAACCAAACCTGCCTTCCAGGAGAAGCTGAGGTGTCAGCCTTTCTCCCAACTTGGTCTCCATCTCTGAGACAGCAGAAGATTGTCTTTTTATAATATTTTCTAAAAATGCTTTTTTTTTTTTAAAACTATTTTTCAATTTGGGTCTCTGAAAAATGTTCCAAGACTGGAAGGTAATCCTGTTTTCTTTTGAAAACAGAGTTTTCGGAACTCTCCATCATCCAAGCAAGCAGATGCTAGGAAAAGAACTTCTCAGTGCCCTCCCAGGAAAGGACTAAAGATAAGCAAGCGTGTGTTTGGCAGTGGGCCTACCCTCCTCCGGGCTATTCTGACACTTTCTTGCCCTCAAGACCGATTCCCAAACCCAGATTTCAGGTGTCTGCAGGGCCAGCGGCATGAGGGTAATTCAGATAAAGAGCAAGGCTCCCATCTTTCCCAAGAGGACTTTGAGATGAGGTCAGGAAAGACTGTGTCAAAGGCAGCCCCCAGCCTGCTGGCAGGACAAGGTTTATTTGTCCAGCAATGCTTCATTACCACAGCGAAGCAAATTCCCAGGGTGCCAGAGCGGCAGTCCCAGGGAATCCACAGCTCCCCAGATCACAACATGTCCTTACGAATGTGCCCATCGTTCCAGGGGCACAGCATCCCACAGTTTAAATACAGCCAACAAACCCCACCAGCCAGCCCCACAGAGAGAAGACTACTCTCTTCATTAAAGGAACTTTGCAATGAGGTGAGGTCTTTAATAATTATTTCTTTTTTAAAGAATCCTTCTCCGTAGTCCTACGGAACCTAAAGGCTGCTTCACAGCTCCCTCGCAACGCAGGCTGTTAGTGGGGTGACTAGCTCAACTCCTGCAAGCATATAACTGAAAACAAACCTCCTCAGGGAATGGCATTTCTCACCTGGACGATTTCTCCATTAGAAGCAATTAAATCTGTGGGGATGGAGACTCTGAAGAAGCGTCCCACCACGGCAGAGCTGTCCGGTATGCCCACCACGGCCGGCACAGTCTCCCGGAGGTCCGAGAGCACAGAGTGCATGGAAGCCTCCAGCTGGTTTTCCCAGTCCCGAACCACCTCCGCCGGCTCGCTGGGCCAGTGGCAGTGAGCAGAGGCCGCCAGCAGCAGCACGGGGAGCCAAGTCCTCCCCAGGAAAGGGGGCTGCAGTAGGCATCCAACAGTCATTCTTCCCGGCAGCCTCGGCGACGGAGCTCCAGCTGGAAAGGGGACCACAGGGAATCTGCAGGCACCGCAGCGTGGGACTCCTTCACAGTGGCCACATCCTAGGAGTCCTGGGAACCTGGATAAACAAAGGAAACTCAGTCAGCACATCAATTATGAAACTGTGCTGGGCTTAGCTGCAATAAAGTTAATTTTCTTCACAGTAGCTGGTGCGAGGCTGTGGTTTGGATTTGTGCTGAGGAGAATATTGATAAGACACAAATGTTTTTGGTTGTTGCTAAGGAATGTTTACGATCAAGGACTTTTTCAGTTTCTCATACTGCCCCATTCTCCCAGCTGCTTCTCCACAAGAAGCTGGAAGGGGACAGAGGCCTTCACAGTGGCCACATCCTAGGAGTCCTGGGAACCTGGATAAACAAAGGAAACTCAGTCAGCACATCAATTATGAAACTGTGCTGGGCTTAGCTGCAATAAAGTTAATTTTCTTCACAGTAGCTGGTGCGAGGCTGTGGTTTGGATTTGTGCTGAGGAGAATATTGATAAGACACAAATGTTTTTGGTTGTTGCTAAGGAATGTTTACGATCAAGGACTTTTTCAGTTTCTCATTGCGCCCGTGTCTCCCAGCTGCTTCTCCACAAGAAGCTGGAAGGGGACAGAGGCCAGACAGCTGACCCAACTGACCAAGGGGACATTTCATTCCCTAAAACGTCATGCTTAGTATACAATTGGGGGTCAGGTTTGCTCTATTGCTGCCTGGGGCTTGCTCTGGCGTGATCTCTCTCTCAGGCTTGGCCTGGCTCTTGGGCTCTGGCTGGGCATTGATTGGCAGGGGGTGACTGGTTGTATCATTTGTTTCATCTCCCATTATTTTAATTAGTTTTTTCATTTCAGGTTTTTTTGATTTAACTGCAAGAGTTAAGACCACCATTAAAGACAGCAAGAGCTTCTCAGCTCCTGTTCTGAGTACAGCATCTCTAGAGAAACAAGATCCTCCTCATTTTCCATGCACACAGCCGTGTTTCTGCTGCTCTGGAGCCACAGCATCCCAAGAGAGCTACAAGGAGGGCAACGGCACCTGGGCAGTCACGACCGAAGCTGAGAGCGCACAGCAGTACTAGGTGACCTCTCAAGGCAAGCTGGGCATCAGTGGACTGAAATGCCAGTTACCCAGTACAAAGGCCCCGAGAAGCATTTGGTACTCCACAGCTGCCATCTTGATGCATCTGGACTGCTTCAGGCCATGCACTTCCACATCTTGAATGAAACTCCTTTTTTCCAGGCTAAGAAGCAGCTCTAAATTCCCATAGCAAGCCCAGCCCAGCTGCTAACCACAAAGAGCACAGCTCCGATTCATTTTAGACCATTCCAGGTACATTGTGTGATGCATATCAGGCCATCCCAAGAGACCCCGTAGTGAGACCAGGTAGGAAGGGAAATCCCGCTTGTGCCTTGCCCATGCTGAGCTCCCAGGGCAGCAGGACCAGGGAACTGGCTCTGCTGCGGGCAGGCAAGTGTGAATTGCCCACCCCGGGCTCGCAGAAGCGGGCAGAGGGCCTGCCCACACAGGGAGCCAAGACCAAAGGTTATCACAGCAGGCTCTAGGAATAACAGGGGAGAGAAGAGTTGGTTGCTCACCCTAAAACCTGCACTCTCAAGAAGCTGAGAGGCAGCATGCAAGGACTAGCACATCCTCACCCTTTGATGGGCCTTTCCACAACAAACCACTCATGCAGTGGGGTTGACATTTCCCCTCCAGTCACAGACAGCAAAGAGGGCTGCGGGTGGCAGAAATCATGAGCTGAATGCAATAGCCTCTGGCTACAGAATCCACGAGGCAGGTATCTGATCTGACTGTTGTCAGTCACAGAAAACAGGTCTCAAGTGAAAGGCAAAAGGAAACAGGGGAGGCTCTTCCCAAAGGCCACTGAGCATACGGCGCCCTTCACCTGGAGGGAGATGCCTGAGCTGCTTCCCAGGTTATCATCACGCAAGGTGAAGTGTCTGGGCAGGTAAAGGACAAGTCACACTTCCTACAGGGGACATCTCTCCATCCAGCTCCCTGCGTGGTTGGATGATGCGTGTCTGACACACCAATTGATTTTGGATGAACCCAGAGTCACCTCAGCAACTAGACAGCTACCACAGCAGATGTGGTACCCCACGGAGAGGGTGGGGAGGCACTGGGACAGGTTGCCCAGAGAAGCTGTGGATGCCCCATCCCTGGGAGTGCCCAAGGCCAGGCTGGATGAGGCTTGGAGCAACCTGGTCTAGTGGAAGGTGTCCCTGCCCATGGCAGGGGGGTTGCAACCAGGAGGGCTTGAAGGTCCCTTCCAACCCAAACTATGTCTGGTGGAGAATACCCAACAGGCTGTGTGAGTGAGCTACAGTGATGGAGCAGACATCTGCAAGAGGAGGCAGGACACTGATCATCACAGCAGGAAACGGTGGGACCCTCCTCAATGCCTTAGAAAAGCAGAAAGAGGAACCACCTTCATTCCCTCTCTGTGTAGCCTGGGGTACGGACACCGCAGTGACGATGAGCTCACTGCCCACGAGCTACCTCTCCTGAGCCCATGTCTTCAGGTCAGCCCCTGGCACGTCATGACTGCAGCGGAGCTGGTGCACGAGCAGGGCCCAGCTCTGTGCTGCTCAGCCAAGTGACGTGATCTGGCCTGGGGTGTTTTTGTTGGACGGGGAGGAGAATTTGGGCAGAAAGGAGCTGGTTCTTGATATCTGTGGCAAGCAAGAGAGGAAGATGAAGTCATCACCCATTTCAAGGAACAATTATTGGAGCAGGCAGCAAACACCGCCCGATACGTGCCCCTCAGCCAAGCGACATGAGCACTGGCTGCGAAGATCTGACACACAAATTCAGAATTTCATTTTAGAGGAACTACAGAAGAAGAGTCTCTGCATATGGAAGCAAAGCACACGGGAGGCACGGAAGGAATTCAGTAGCTGATAACAAAGGAAAAAAAAACCCCACACAAACACAGAAGAGCTGAGAACAAACTTGCAACACCAAAAATTCCCTTACCACAGCTCCACCTCAACAAACAATTGACTGAAGCTGAAACAGTGCCAGCCTCTCACACTGTGTGCGAAGGAGGAAAGGCAGGGTGGTACAGCCCTACAGAGAGCTGGAACACGGCCTTGCCCCGCAGTGCTGAGGTACATGTGGACTATCATAGAATCAGAGAATCGTTTAGGTTAGAAAAGACCTTTAAGATCATCAAGACCAACTGCCACCCTCACACTACCAAGTCCACCACTAAACCATGTCCCTAAGCGCCACACCTACATGACTTTTAAATCCCTCCAGGGATGGCGACTCCACCACCTCACTGGGCACCAGTTCTGATGCTTGAGACCCCTGGGTCCACTGATCCAGCCTGTCCAGAT
>NW_010225215.1:0-13524 GCF_000690775.1 Eurypyga helias | reverse complement strand
CTCCAGCTGGATTTAGCTCCATTTAGGTATTTATATATGGCTAAGATCTCCCTGAGCATTCATTTCTCCAGCCTGAACAAAGCAAGCGCTCTCATGTCTTGTATGTCAGATTCTCCAAGCCCCTAATTGTTGCTGAACTTGTTCCCAGTATGTTCATGACTCTTGCACTGGATTCCACAGAGTTGGACCCAGCACTACAGTTATATCTTACTGGGTAGCAGATGGGAAGGGTCACCTCTCTCAACCCGCTGGTGAAACTCTTCCTAATTCAGCCCCGGAGGTCTTCTTTTCTGTGAGGGCACATTGTTGGCTTTTGGCCAGCTTGTTCTCCACAAGGACAAAGTTTAAAGCTGCTTTCCAGCTGTTTGGCATCTACTGTGTGTACTGATGCACATGGTTATTCCTACTCAGTTACAGGACTTGGCCTTTTGCTTTGTTCACTTTCATCAGATTCCTGTCAGCTCATCTCTCCAGCCTGTTGAAGTCCGTCTGAATGGCAACATAACCATCTGGTCTATCAGCCACTCCTCCCAAGTTTGTATCATCACACTTACTGAGAGTGTAGGCATCTCATTTTCCAGGTTATTAATGAAGAGTTTAAACAGTACTTGCTTGGGTTTGAGGCCCTGAGGTACAACAGCAATGACTACCTATCAAGATTGGTCAATCCTGATTTCCCAGTCAGTCCATGCTGACTATCCTCAGTCAACTTATTGGTGACTTGGTGACCAAACTATCAATATTTTTTAAATGGCTTCAACATTATTTGCCCCATCACCTTCCAAGGGGTTGAGGTGAGGCTGACCAACCTGTTGTTCCCTGAAACCTGTTTCTTGCCCTGCTTGAAGACAAAAGTCTTTGAGCCCTCAGGAACCTCTTTTGACTCCTATAAACTTTCAGAGATAATTGAGAGTGGCCTAGCAATGACATCATCCACTTCCATCAGCACTCACCATGGATGCATCCTATCAAGATAAAAGACATATTCAGACTGTAAAGAAGGAACAACTTTCTAAAAGTATATAAATCAGTCTCTGCTAGAAAGAAATCTGGAAATCAAAACAAAATGGTCAATGTTTAATGTTAAATGTTAATGCTAAAATAGGAGTTACTATGGTATAGTGCTTTATAAAAATATTTCCTTTAACATTTTAAATTTATTCATACCTTATACAGAAATAAATTGTGGTTTTACCACCAAGACTGAAATTGTTCGGATTTTCATATTAGTGCAGAGTGAATCTGGCTTCTTAGTGAGAGGTCTCTGACACTGATCACACTGATACTGCAAGAAGTGTGTGAACTTCTGATAACTTTTCCAATAGAATATAACACTTGGCTTTTGACCCAGAAGTGCCAAAGTGATTTTGATTTCCTAAAAGAAATTCTTTCTTCACAGACTCTACTGCCATAATTCAGATCACTGCCAGTTTTCAGGAAGGAGCATTTGAAAAGAAGTGACTGGGGAAGAGACAAAAATGGTAGTTGATACTGGTTTGTTCCTTTCAAGTGGAGTAAGGACATGCCTGTGAACTCCATATCTGTTTCTTTACCTGCTGCAGGTGTCCTAAACTTCCTGCAACTATATAGGAGATACAAATTCTTTTATTCCCTGCATGAACTGCTACCCAGAATCAGTACCTGAAATAGAATGAACCACCTTGACACTGGTAGATTGATTCTAATACTGTTCTAGTCAATGTACTGTCTGTCATTCACTACCACTGGCCACTCTCAATTTTTCCCAGTAAAATAAGAGTCTTAATATCTTGGGTCACAATGGACTGAAATACATCATTACCATAATTCATATGAGTTTGGCATCTCACAAACACAGTGCATGCAAAGCTTTCTGCTACCTGGATGATGTGAGTCAGTAATCTAGCACACAGGATGCTTTGCAGCTGTCCTTTGCAGAAGACAGGCCTGGTTCAGTGGACTTCATGGGCTTTTTAGCACCTGTGCATGGTCCTTAGGATCTAATGTAGAAAATCAGAAAAAAAATTATTGTCCCTGAATTAACTTAGTAGTTTAAAACATTTAAAATAATTACTGTCTCAAATACTGTTCTAAAACTACTTCCATCCAGCTGGGCATAGTTCTCTTCTTCCTTGCAGTACCAGACTCTAAGTCAGAATTACTGCCACTGAACTTGGTAATTTTATGCTAGAGTAAAAGTGATACAATAAATACAAAAATCTTCTCAGAATTATATTGGTCTTGAGACAGTCCAATGAAAGCACTGCTGGTTTCCGAAAAGAAATAGGTGGATTATCTATGTACTGAGCAGCTTGGATATTTTCTAATGAATGATTTTCTGTGAAATCACATGGCGTTAGTTATCCTGGGACTGAAATGAGCCTGTAGAAGTGGCCTTCAGAAAGCCTTAATAAATGAGGACTTGTACACTGGTGTTACAGCAGCCAACAAAAGAAAAAATATTATTCTCAGTATGTGGCAGCTTCTCTCACTGCTGGGCAAAGATAACTTTCATCAAATTACTCTACTCAGTCCTCCTTTCAGTTTGATGCAAAGTGTGGCTGTTGGCTGCTTTGTTTCTTTCTACCATGTGGAGAGAGAATAAACTGCATTTTCTTGATCTTCTTTCTGCTTATATATCTCAAGCCCTCAGCCTATCTACGAATCATTCTCCTCCAGCATCCCAAGGAAAGAATTAAATCTGCTTGCTGCCAAGATCTCTAAGTGATACACACTTTTTGAAAACAATGGCAATGCTTCCTAAAATGATTGCTTCTAAGAATAAAAATGATTGCTTCTAAGAATATGACAGCAGCCAGCCCGGCAATATCTGCCTACAGGTAAGAATGACACCGTAACACCCAGAACACTGGATATTTGATGACTGATGTGACCTCTTAGAAGTTCATAGATAGTAGAAAAACACTAGCCTAGCTGAGAAAACAGTGCTGTACAGTTCTATATATCAATTTGAAATATGGCATTGCCTCTACACACAATGTATTGTGGTTTGTTTACAGAATAATTATTCTGATCTCATAAATTACATGCGACTTTCATTTATTAATATCAGATCGCCTTATATTCCATGACAATTGCTTTGGAGTCATTGTCTTGTTCTCTGCTGAATGCCATCCCGTTTAATGATATAGTATCACCTTATTAGAATGCACCTAGGAAAGTGTTACTGTGGCCAGGGCACTTCTAAAATAGTTGAGACAAATTAATATTGTCAAACCCAAGAGAGAGATTATAAATTCCCCTTTAAGCTGTCTTTGTGTCTTTCAAGGACAATTTACCCCCTGCAGATTCAGCTGATGCTTTAAGTACCTCACACTTTCATTCTGTGAAGTGTTTTAAAATACTTTTTAAACTCAGATTTTTTTTTTTTCCTGCTTATAATTTCTTAGTGCATATATTATATATATAAATAAGGTAACTGGAAATTTTAAGTTGTTATAGATAAATACAGA
The DNA here is from genome assembly GCF_000690775.1 of Eurypyga helias. NCBI lineage: Eukaryota > Metazoa > Chordata > Aves > Eurypygiformes > Eurypygidae > Eurypyga > Eurypyga helias. The sequence goes on along the minus strand of NW_010225215.1, from coordinate 10,072 downwards.
TGTAAACAGCATTTTCAAGGGAAGAAAATGATTTTAAGTAATTTTGAGGCATAATAGTTACATTTAGCTGATACATCTAGGAAACAGATCAGTTGAATCAGTCACCATTCATAATCAGTTTCTTTAGCAATAAATTGTTTTGAAAGTAATAGATCTGTAATATTGACTATTTCATTTCAGACTGAATTATTTTCAAATTAAACCTATGAAACTCCAAAAGAATCCTCATTTCAAGTTTAAGGCAGCCTTAGGGATTCTTGTATAAGAAATTCATCATGGATATAAACAAAAATGTCCAATCACACCTCCTGCAGTGACACAACTCACAGAACTACATGTTCTTTACCTCAGGCAGGTCCAAACTCAAATGACCTTAAACATTTTCACAACTCACCTTTCCTCTTGCAGCTTCCCAAAGTGAGGGCTCTGCAGATTAGATTAACAAGCACACCCTTCACCCTAACACATCTTACTCGATGAGCTCAACAAGAAATATTTTTGCTCCTTTCTCCTAGCTAAACCTCCACTTCTGTCTTCCCTCCAAGCTTTCTGTGGGAGTCTCCCCGTATGTAAGTGGAGCACCTACTCAGTATACCTTGCTACTCCTTGGGAATGATTTTCTTGTGCATTGTTTCTGGCCCATAAAAAGTTACAACACAAAAATGTGATTAATTAAAAACAGATGAGTCTTAAAAAGATCCAGATTATTAATGAGACTCTTGTATTTGTCTTCAGGATTTTTGGCCTTCAATGTGAAATCTGACCAAACTACTAAAATTCATTTCACAACAGTAAGAATTTGAGGTTTCTGTCTTCCATAGCTCAATTTTGCATCTGATTACAATATTTGAAGAACTGGGGCTTGAAAAAGACACTAAATATTTAAAGACTTACTATAAATGTTTCAGGCCAAATATTTGGAATAAGTTCATAAAAATCAAAACATTACATAGGAATACAACAACTAGGTAGAAATTCTACTGAGTAACAAATTCCAGTTTTTTTTTTTTTTTTCCCAAAACAACTATTCCTCTTTATATTTAATATATCATTAATCAAAACTTTTAAATTTGAAAAAAACCACTTCTGTTGACTTGAATGACTAATTCTTAAAAATATTTACTAAGATATTTCAAATATTTAGGAGGGTATGCAAATGTAATCTAATTAGGGTCATAATTATATTTCAAAATACCAATAGAACAAAAATTCTGAATTTTGAGAGAACTATAACATGACAATATTCGGTAACATTTCTTCCTTCAAGCAAGCAAGTAGGCAAAAACCCTTACCTGAAGACAGTCAAACTTACTCTAATTACAGCTGGTACAGGTACCATATTTCATTTCCCCCAGACACTTGCCTTCATCCAATATCTCATCCCTCTTGTACCAGCTCATAATTTCAGTGCAGATGTAGAGGTCCAGACACTGACCAAAAGAAGGATGCTCTGAATTGTAATACGCAACAGATGATTTTATACACAGAGACCACAAAACTAGGTATAGTGCAGCTTCCTCTTTGAACTATATTTTTATATTTCAAATAATACTGATTTATTGAGGACATAGGTTCAATAACATGTATGGGTCCTGGTTTTCATCATGCTCCCATTTTACTGATGGTCATACTTCTATCTACAAGTTTCTTTGATCCTTTTATCTTTGTCAGCCTCTTGCTCCTTTGTTATTCGAGCCATGAGAAAGTCAATCTTAAAAACATCCGGCATTACTGTTAAGACTATTTCAAAATATTTTTGATTAGTGTTTACTTTTCCTTAAAGGAGACTTTCAACAAATTTTATTGTCAGCCTAATCTTGAAGTACTGCAGCTCTAATGTACTTTGCATTAATGTGTTTAAATCCAGATATAAAGCAAACTAACAAGCTGAAGCAAAAAGACAACTATCTTTAGCCTTCAGAATATTTCTTCTGTAAAGGAGGATTCTATAATATTTAGACACAAATCCTATCAAAGTCATTGTTTGTTTAAAAAAACCTGACATTTTGATAACTGGTTTTAAAAATAATATGGTATAAGTGTACACAGATAAAATACTTTAAAAGTTCAGTTTGGGCTGAACAAGAGTTTTGTAGTTCCCAAATGTTCATTCCTGCCACATAAACTTTTTGTGGTGAAATGTGTTTGCAGTTGGGGAAAAAAATAGCTTGTAGATGGGGTGGGTGAGGGCAAATAAAGTAAAGGGACAAGAATATTTTGAAAATAGATGTTTCTTGCTTTTTTCTTCATCCACAGTTTACTATATGCAATAAACTTATTAATTTCTAGGCAACCCAGGACTAGTTATTTTACAATAATAGGTGTATTTATCCCAATCTTGTCAGGATATTTTTGAAGTCCAGAATGAATTAAAGAAACATAAATTAAAAACCTTTGTCTTAAATCCATGACTCTTCAGACCAATGAAGCTCACTTCAGTGGCTGTGGATTTGTGCCCTGGGCAATCTAAAGAGACAGGTTTTCAACAGATGAAAGTCTGTTTGGATATAAAAGATATAAAATGATGACATGCATTATGCCTGTCTATAGAAAGGAAACAGCCTATCGTCTTGTGAAACCAATGAGAGATATGTAGGAAATAAAAGAGAAGTTTCCTAATATTTTATTTACAAGAGATAGTTGTTTCCTTTCTAAATTAATCAGTTATACTATAAATAGAGTAGTAAGTTTTTTGAGAAAACTTGGGTACTGCATTCTTTTTCTCTCACCCAGTTATTCTGCACTAGTAAAGATAATTTTAAATGGATTTCAGTTTCATACTGCTGAAAATATATTAACACGTGCTGTGTAAGAGTAAAATTGCTTTGTATTATTCAAAATCTGATAATAATGGATCATGAACTCAACCTTTTTCGCTAAATTTTCAGAATTTTTCTATCTAGACTGTCATATTTATGTTACTTCTATCCTTTCTTAGAGAGAGCAAAAAGAAAGATTGCATTGACATAAGCAAAGACATCTTGAGTCATCAGAGCATACAATGAGTACCTGATCTTTTAATGGCTCTATGAGCTTGGGTAAACCTTTTATGACCAGCTATATAAACACCAAATTCTATTTTGAAAATATTAACTACAAAGAGAAGAAAAAAGATTTGTAGCCCTGCGTTAAGCTCAAAAAACCAAGCACAGTGGCTAAAGGATTGCTTACAATGCTATGGACAGGGGAATAAATCTTTTACTTCCCTACAGCTTAAGTACCAGTCCACCTTAAGACACTTGGTCTAAACACAAACTTGTAATTAAATACCTAGTGCCATTGCTTTCAGTCCAGGGAGAGCTGTGTTAAATGTGTCATCCCTTCAAGCAGATTGGAAGCCATATGTCCCAAAAGAGTGTTTTAATCATTAGGCTCCATCAGGAAGGGATGAGCTGAGGGACCCTCAATTTGTCTTCTTGATATTGTTTCATTTTTTTTCTGAAAATAAGTATCTTCCAAAGAAGTTGATTTTATTAGAGCACTCATTCTCAAGGAAAGAATCAGGGTTCTAGCTCCTTCTTCTACTAATATTTTGCTAATTTATGTTGGAAAGGGAAAGCTATGTTTCCTTCCACCTCTGTGTGTAAACTGACCAGTTATATAATCAGTTTCTCCTGGTCTTTGGCTGAGTCAATATTTAATTACTCTGTGTAAGTGGAATAACTTGAACAGAAAAAGAAAAATGGGAGGACACAGGTTATTAGCTGTTACAAGTACTTAGTATTTTGGGTTTTTTTCAATTAAAAGTCAAGCCTAAGGCTCCATAGATGCAGAACGGAAAAAAGCAAGATCTTCTGTATCCTGAAAACACTGTCGTCAAGCCTAAGGCTCCATAGATGGAGAATGGAAAAAAGCAAGATCTTCTGTATCCTGAAAACACTGTCTGTTTACTTGTTAGCTGAAAACCTTTCCAGGCACTATCATCAGTTATTTAATTTTGTTCTCTATGTGACCTACTGCAAAGTGGTCTTGGTTAATGTTTTGCTTAAGCTCTGGAGGTTGCTTAGCATAATTGTCTTGCCAAAGTACTCAAGGCAGACAGGACTGAATCAGTTTTAGATATGATCAGAAGGTCTATAGACATCTAAGAAAATTTAATGCTGGAAATTTACATACCAATGGACTTTAGTTGCCTTAAGCCTTAGCATGAGGTTTTGGGATACAGTTAGGAATTTAAATGCCTGAAGTCATAGTATTCTGTTGAGTATACATGGCAGTGTTTTGGTAGCAAGGGCTCCGGTGAGAAACTGCTAGATGCTTCCCTGGCTCCAAGCTGAACATACCTCTGGCCAAGGCTGAGCCAATCAACAGTGGAATAGTCGGCTCCTGAAGGACTGCACCCCAGGGAAGGGACCCATGCCGGAGCAGTTCATGAAGAACTGCAAAACATGGGAAGGATGCATATTGGAGAAATTGATGGAGCACACACTGGAGCAGGAGGAGAAGGAAGGATCAGCAGAGACAAAGTGTGATGAACTGACCATTCCCCATCCCCCTGCACTGCTGAGGGGGAGGAGGTAGAGAAATGGGGAGCAAAGCTGAGCCTGGGAAGAAGGGAGGGAGAAGGGGAAGGTGTTTTTAAGATCTGGGTTTATTTCTCGTTCTACTCTGATTTGATTGGTAACTGATTACACTCATTGTTCTTCCTTCAATCGAGTCTGTTTTGCCCATGACCATAATGAGTGAGTGATCCCTTCCTGTCCTTGTCTTGACCCACATGCCTTTCCTGACATTTCTCCTCCCCATCCCACTGAGGCGAAGGAGTGAGCGAGTGGCCCCATGGTGCTTACTTGGTGGCTGGACCTAGATCACAAATACTTAAATTTAGGATCTAGTACTTATATATTCTATAAAATGTTTCCATTCTAAGATGCTCTACGAAAATGACAAAGCAGAATTTCTCCAATGTATAAGTATTCTGTAACCAAAAGTGTTAAATCTCACAATATTTAATGATCAGCTAAGAGGCAATTGAGCAAAATGCCAACTCACATAGAGAATTAACAAAAGACACCTGCTACTATGATATAGCAGAATTTGTTCAGTGGTATTACAGAATGTTTCACCTTTGCCAGGAAAAAAGGCCTGCAATGATAACACTGTTACAGTAATAGCTAGAGTTTTTTCCTCATATTCACAGGCTCTGCAGACATTAACTAATCTATAATCAACTGTGGCATGATATAATATGACCATGTAGGAAATGGGATAAAATTTAGAAATAGAGGTTGCAGTCAGATTTTTCCTTTTTAAAGTGACTTGGTAGTTAATTTTTTATTTCAGTGTAATGTGAATATATTTCCAAGATGGTAGGATGCATAAATTTAGAGTAGTCACTCGTTCTCCTAAATAGCAAGTGATATTCAGTTTGTTCCAAAGAAAAAAACAACAAAATGTAGCATGTCTGCATTAGTAAAGGGCATATGGACAATAAAAAGATAATATTAGAAACCAGAATATTTGTTTCAAATTCAAGGTAACGAATGGGGCAGAACTATGCCCCAAGGGGACAGGTTGTCAGGGGATGGAGATGAGCATGGGAGTTCTGCTCTAAGTTTCAGCTGTGCCAGAAAGCTGCACCTATATCTCCTCAGCTTTGCAAGTGAGCCTTAATCTGAGCTGATGGAAAATATCTTGACCAGATGAAGGACATTCATATTAACTGCCCTCAGTATTGTCTTGCACCACCATGAATACTAACAATAGTTAATAAGGAAAATTAATAGTAGGTGACTGTTGAAACAAAATGAGCTTATTACCTGACACTTCGCCATCTTCATTAGAGAAGATTTATGCTAACTATAGAGACAACATCTCTAGATTTATAGACTTAAAGTAATAAAAGGTGAAGTTGCTCTTTACTCAACAAAAGCACCATAGTGGAGATTTATATCAGAAAGCCACTTCATCATCTTCTGATTAATAATTTATTAACAGCATGGACTCATTCAATTATTTCTTTTATATATTTTCATCCTTTTTCTTCTCCATCAAAAATACAATTCATTATAAAATGCTGTCAAAAGTGACTGATGTAATTGAAGATGAACCTCTTAAAAAGAAATATAAAACCCTTGTTTAAAAAAAAGATGCCAACTTTCATACCCACAAACTAATGACTAATAAAACCCCAAAAATCCCCTAATATTTATAATCTTAAACCACTATATGACCATCCACTATTGCTTCCTGAAGATAAATATTGGGATTACATTTTTACAGGGATGACTGATTTTATTACCAGGAGTATAATCTGTAGTTATAGAAGTTGAACTCTTAATAAGAATAACAGGATGAAACCAAGGATAAGAAAACTTTGTCTGAATATTGAGACAAACTTCTTAATGGTGAAATCTATTATACCCTGCAGACATTTCTGGGAGCACATTTTTTTCATATTTATTTTGCCCTCACTGCCCTACAAGTCATGCTGATTTCAAGACTAACGCACTTCAAGGAGTTGCACTTTAAACATAGATGAATGAAAAAGAAAACCACATACATTTCAAGTTAACCTTTCTGTGTTTGTTTTTAATTTTCTCCTTTTTGTACAACACCCATCTAAAAGGAATTCTAAAACTCAGAGTAAGGAGTATGTCTGCCTGCTGTGGAAATAAATTACTCTTATTTTTTAACTCTATTTCCAAAACATTCTTCCAAATTTTATGGTATTGTCAGTTATAAAACAATATGCCCATTTTACTTTCTTTTTTTAAAATAGATTTTGGCATATGCAAAGGATTTCTCCACACACTCTACATTCTGCCACTTCATATCTTTTTTTAAAAAGAGAACTTAAACAACTCATGAAGGAAGAAGATCAGATAATAATACTGTAATACCAGTTGTTCACATGTTTTCCCTGATAGTTTGGAACTGGTGACACATTGCCTTAGAGAGTCTTTCACGATCACAGGAATCATCTTTCTTGAACCAATTATAAAGAAAAGATGTCAGAAAAAAAAAATATATTTGGGGAGGGAATCTTCACCAATGATGATCAGTGGTGATTTTTTGGCTTTGTTGCCTACATGAGACTATATCTATCTATCTATCTATCTATCTATCTATCTATCTATCTATCTATCTATCTATCTATCTATCTATCTATCTATCTAAAATATGTACCCACAACTGAACTTACAAGAAAAACTGCAGTAAATTTCTAATGGTTTTGTTCTTGGTCAGTCCTCGGTCTGGCAGATGGTGATGAGCAAGCAATCCAAGAGCACCTCTAGTCATTATGAGCAATATTAATCTTTCTAGCTGATTTCACACAAAGCTTGTGTGACCATTAGTAATTCTTTACACTCATCTGTTCTTGCTGGGTATGAATAGATTATTTTGGGACGGACTGTCTTTAAGATGTACCCAACACTTAACTTTATCCAATCACCATACGGGAGATGGGTATGAGTAGGACACAATGATGAATTTCTAGTAAATAATGTTACATATTTATTGTTAAGAAATTCATCAGAGGAAAACTAGACATTTTTAAAATCATAGAAGTATTGGTTGTAAAGGGTATTGTACATAAAATTTTAAGAGGGACCTGACACTAAGACTAAAAAAATATATTTGGATAATTCACTACAGATGCAGAATTAGAGTTCTGCATGATACATGATACATTGCCTCTCTTCCCATGTTATTCCTCCACAGCTGAGGTTCATAATTTAGAGGTTATAGTCATGCTGTGATTTTTAATACACAATATACCGATACTTGTATATCTTTATATAAGCATCTGTAGAAGAGTACACATATGAGTCATATGGTCAACCTCAGCCTTCGATCACTTAGAGTGGCCAGCAGGCAATGGCCAGAAAAGATCAGAAGACAAAGAATGATTTCCCCAGAATTTTCTCTGAGCTTTCTGTGATGTGTGGCTTAGAAAGGCCCTAGGCCAGAAATGAAAGGGACAGTGATTTTATTGATCTCTAGAATTTCTTCTTTCCATCACTTTCATCCTAGACTGAACAATCTTAGTCATTCCTTCTATGGAGGCAACACACCTTTCAATAAAATGTGGAATTCCTATAAATATTTTGGCTTGTCATCACTGCTTCATGCTTTTATGTCTTTGCTGTAGTTCTCTTTTTATAATCCAAAGTTTTGTGTGAGTGTAGAGAAACACTTATGATCTTCCTTTGTTTCAATGAGAGAATTCTCAAAACATTATCTTTAGTAATATGTACCATGTTTAGTTCATATTTTCTTCATTTTTAGACATAACTTCTGCATAGTCCTTGGATTATTAATTAGACAGTCAGTCAGTACTTGTCAGCACTCAACAATTACCTCTAAAATACTTCTTGATCTTTAAGTCCTTAGATGACCATGGTATATTAGATATTACTTTATCATGCTAATTACAAATGCCAAAAAAAAAAAAAAAAGAACATATATTACTGTGTTATTTTTCTCTATTAGAAACATAGAAGAGACATATTGGAAAACCATTAGGAATTATTTCAAAAGTTATCATGTTATTATATGATTATGGTTTTCTTATTTTCAACCGTAATAAGGGGTGTGATATAATTTATCAAGCTAAACATTCCCAAAGCACTGCTGGAGAAAGCAGCTGTGGGTGGTATATTTTCTTATTTTTGAAATTATCTTAGCCAATAATACATTAAAATTATTTTATTATGTGTTGTTCCTATGACTATTAAATGACAAATTATTTAGTTTCTGTTGCTTTTCAGCTGAAGATTGAGAGGTTTAAAATACTAAATCTTCAATATCTGTACTCTCTAAGAAATTATTGTGCATTGGGTATGCCAATAAGAAGCTTCCATTTAAACTGATGCCCACATTCACTCTGGTGTGAAAAAACAGTCCTATATTTCATTCAGTGAAAACATAAAATGTGAACATTTTTATTCCCCAAGTGTGGAACTGCAGCGTGAAATCTTGTCTAAGGTGCTAAATGCTCCCCTTGTGCCTGCCCCTCCATTCAGCATTGCACTCTTCTCCTTATCCAAAATTCTGTATGTTTTAAATAAAGGTTTGGTAAAATATGATCCACCTTTTTAAGACACAATTTTTTTTTAGCTCAGGATTCCTGCTTACCATATCATTAGTTTCTCAGGATTGTCAAGCTACTGGTGTGACTAAAAAATTACCTTCTGGTGACCATTTAGAAAAGATACATACAAGAAAGCCGAGTCTGGAAAAAGGACTGAAGTTTAATACAGAATGTATCCAGTTATAGAATCATAGAATGGTTTGGGTTGGAAGGGACCTTAAAGATCATCTAGTTCCAATGCCCCTGCCATGGGCAGGGACTTGCATAAAACCAGTTTAACTTAATTTGAACTTTCAAGTTGATCTCAAGTTAACTGTGAAGTCTTTGGGTTCCAATCCTGGAAGTGCACAGGACCTTAACTTTGGACTCGTGTGACCGGTAGACATGCGGTGAGCCCACAGGTGAGGCCTGGGCACCTGCTCAGGAGGGAAGTGGAAGTTGAAATGCTATGTGCTTCACAGGATCTTAATTTGGGGCATTTCCCTGGATGTTTCAAGACTTTTAACAAGCCTCCCTGGGCTATCCTTTACCCAACAGGTTTGAGTTCATCAGGTAATCCAGTGGAAGCACCTGTTTCTGAGGTCTGGTCTGGGTCTCTGCACTTCACTTTGTCACTGCAGTAAATCTCTCCCTCCTTACTTCACTCCTCTGCCTAATTTTACGTGTCCCTTTCCTCTATCCTTCCTCCCTCCTTGCTCCGTACTGCCCAAAGGCCTCTTTCCATGCAAAAGACCCGAGTGCTCCGGTGCTTTTCTAAGGCTCCTCAGTCCGAGCCTCTTACGAAGTCCTTGCAATCACAGCACCATTTCCTTAGTGTTTCTGAAGCTGAGACACAGTTAGCCAGAAGGGGCTCTGGGAAAACAGAATGCTTACAAGTGGGGTATCACACTCAACAAAGTTTTGCTGATCTCTATATGAGGAGAATGAGGATTAATATTTCTGAGGAAAATAGAAAATTTTTTCTGTAGATGTTATATTTATGCAGAATTAGATGTCTGTCGGTTAAGGTTTATTTTTTTTTTAAATATATATATA
>NW_010225214.1:1264-3967 GCF_000690775.1 Eurypyga helias | reverse complement strand
GGTGGGACGGGGCTGTGCCGGTCACGCAGGGGCACCCGGCCGTTAGTGATGGGGAGGGAGCGGGCAGGTGTCTGTGTGGGAAGGGATTGCCCCCGGCTGGCTTTGGGGGGACACCCGGGCAGCGGCCCATCGGTCACTTCAATGCTGGGAGCCGTGGGGGTTCACTGGACCGCCCAGCCCAAAGTCAGGCTGGAGGCCGCACTTTCTGGGTAGTGTTGTAGGATGGGCCTCCTACAAAGATCCTACATTGAGTTGCAGCTCTTGGAAGTTTTAAATGTTCTAGCTGAAATACTATATTTAAAAGAAAACCCAAACCAGAGCATAATTTTATAAATAACTGTCTGTATCTATGTTATCTGCTGCTGTGAGCAGAAATTATGCTTGTTTTTGTCCAAGGCTTCCTCAGCCTTCATACACAGCTCCTTGTCAAACTGTGAGAGTTCAGATTGCCTGCATGCCGTGCAGAGCACAGTTGCTGTTAGGGGTTGGTTGATGCATCTTCCTACTGTGCAGTTTGGTAGCTAGGTGGTATTTGCAGCAAACTGATTTTTAGTAACCGTTCCGTTCGTAGGCAGAGCAGCACTTGGCAGCTAGGGCAAGACAGTTCTTCAGAAAAGTCGTGCCCCTGTAAGTGAGTATGTTAAGCTTGGTTGCATTATTGATTTCTGTCATAAACCTGGTATTTGTTTACATTAAACGACTCTACTGCTAAATGTTCACAACCGTGTATTTTTCTAAAATTAAGATGCAACCATGCTGAACATCCTGTGTATAGCTTTTTAGGGCTTGATACATGTTTCGGGAACCTGCAACTGCTGTTTTGCCAGGTGTGGTGAGCTTGCGCCACTGAATGCTATTAGCTCTGTAGCTTGTCAGTGTCTTACATTAACACAGCGCTGTCATGCCTGCCCTTCCAGGAGGAGCCTGTGTTATAAAATTGCTCAATGCTTTCTATTAAAAGACATAATTTTCAGATTTTGATTGTTTTGTCAAATGTCAGTTGTTCAAACTGGTCTTTCTTGCCTTTAATTTTTGTACAGGTAGAAATAGCTTGTAGAGATTCAGTGACAATAAGTTGGTCTTTGTTCATTTCTCTTTTGGATAGAGGTAGGCACAGAATACACCTTTTCCTTATGCAAAAGGAAATCGCTGAAACCTATTAAACTAGGGGATTCGGGCTTGAAGAGAGGGTGTATAATTTGGCTTCCGGGATAAACAGTCGTATATGAAGGCCCTTCTTGTAAGAAGGAGTTCCAAAAATTGCCCAAGCCCTAAATCTAAGAAGAATAACCCTCAGGATTTGTGTATGCTCAGGGGTTGATGCTGCTAGGCAGTTAAATTATTTGAAAAACTCGCTTCTATTGAATTTGTCAGAGGTTTAAAACTAGCAGAGCTCTCTGCAGTTTCATCTGTATGAGGAGTGAGAGTACCGAGGGTGGACAAACCCACTCTAGTCTTACCAGTGATTACCTGCTGGGAAAGCCACCTCACTTGAAATTAGAAGAGACACAAGTTTGGACGGGTAGAAGATTTTGCTGGAAGGAGATTAGCTAGGAAAAAAGAGTAAGGAAGGGAAAGAAACTGAAGGTCAGGACCCAGGGAGTGGGCCCAGTCTCGCTTTGGAGCTTCCTTGCTTTGGAATACATTTATGAAACAAATAAGGAAAATAGCTTTTTGAAATCTCGAGTTGATCAATGTAGGTACTGACAAGCTAATATCTAAAACCCTTGCCTTGCTGATTAAGGGTTAAGTCTGATTTCCAAGTGGATGGAATTAATGTTTTATTTCTGTGGATGTAGGATGTAATACACAAAAGTTGTATTCAGTAATAAAGTTCTGAGGTTACAAACATGAAATTGGGAATTGCCAAAAATCACCTGCCTGTACAATCTGACTGTCTTCCCTAATTCAAAAGTATTTGGTAGTTTTCAGTTCTGTGACTGTGGATGCCACCTTCTTTTCTTCCTCACTGGACCCCAGACTCATTCAGTGCACAGAGCAGATAATGCTCATTGACTAATTAACTGGGTAGTCCTATTCATTGTTAAAAGTGGGTCACTGCCTCATTCTAACATGCATGTCACTCTAATCCTGCTTTGACTACAGGATTATTAATTTACTTATAGGTTTTTCTGTGGTAATTGCAAAGGCTTCCCAAATACAAACTTCTTTTCATGATGTAGGTGATGGGAACATTGGGTGATAAGAAGATGAGCAGTGAAAATATACAAAATACCCCAGTGCAAAAGTACCTTAATATGAGGGTACAAAGTGGAATGAGCAGGTGTCATCCTCAGTGCTAACCAGGAGTGGTTTCTTGCATGACGTGTGGTTAAGCTATTCTGTGCCATAAATGTTTTGGACACTAACATCTGGCAAGGATTTAAAAAGTGATAGATATTATTGGAAGAAAGCTCTGCATGAGATTATTAAATGCAAAAAAATCATCACCGATTCAGGCTCATCACCCCCTATATACAACTGAGAGCCTGCTGGGAAATCCTGCTTTATCTTTGCCTCATGCTTATGCATTTGTCCATATATCTGCTGCCGCCCGGTCTCCGACATGGGGCAGTGGGCTAAATGTGCCTTTGGCCTGAGTGTGTGGCTTTTTGTGCTCTTGGGAAATGAGGCTGACCATGCCGATGAGCTCTGCCTGCTCGCAAGCTAGCACTGCTGCCCCCCACCCCCAAACTACTTGAC
>NW_010225214.1:0-1015 GCF_000690775.1 Eurypyga helias | reverse complement strand
ACCTGTGCCAGTGCCTCACCACCCTCTCTGTGAAGAATTTCTTCCTGACATCTAATCTAAACCTCCCTGATTTCAATTTATACCCATTACCCCTTGTCCTATCACTACAGGCTCTTGTAAAAAGTCCTCTCCCAGTACCCTTGTAGGCCCCCTTCAGATACTGGAAAGCTGCAATGAGGTCTCCTCGGAGCCTCCTCTTCTCCAGGCTGAACACACAGAAGGTGGCCAGCTGACTGCCTACAAAATAGATGATATGAACTACGTCTCCTATTGGAAGTTTGATTTAAAAAAAAAACCCAAATTAAGCCTTTTCACATAAGACCTCTGTAACCCCCAAAAAGGGGAGGGGGGGAAAAAATCCTAAAAAGTTTCTTCCAGATTTGTCAGCTGCCAAAATCTGCACATGGTGCTTTTCCAGTAATGTATGTCCCACTTGTCAGCTCCGCGAGCGGCAGTACCTAAGCCGAGACGGCTGTAGAAGGAGCAGGGGGAGGGAAAAGATATGATTGATTAATAGGATTTTAAAGAGTAGGCCTGGGAAGGATGCGTAGGGGGCACAGTAGCCTGAAAAGTATCTTCTTGCTTATGTGCTCTGTCCTTTCTTTGCCACTTCCCGACTTCTGTAGGAAGCAAGCGGGCTTCGCTGCATGCTGCTGGCCCCTTCCTGGGGCGCTGTCCCTTGATGTTGTGTGAGGGAGGCTCTAGAGAGAAATGTGATTGTGGTATTAAAACGTATCATGTCTGTGCACAAGTTGGACAAGTTGCGTGGGCAGCTGCAGTTGTATTTGTTAGTTTTCAGGTAGTTTAACAGATGTGATGTTCTCTTTGCATGAAGACCTTGTGTATATTGATAGATGAGAGCTGAGATACGGCTCTGAGCATTCGCTAACTTCCGCCCCGCTTTTTGCCGTCAAGTACACGATACCTAACGCTCATTCTTTCCTCTTGTCTTTGATTTCTATAAATCAGCCCGACGCCCCGAGACGCTGGGCTGGGGGAGCTCCAGGTGCCCCCG
>NW_010225213.1:0-3487 GCF_000690775.1 Eurypyga helias | reverse complement strand
CTATGTGCTCCAAAACAGGCTGAAAACATTTCAAGTGAACGGAACGTGTTCATGGGCGTTTAGATTGTGGTTTTGTCCTGGGAAGGCTCCTTGTGACGCTGGTTAAAGCCAAGAGCGAGCGCCTCTTGGCTGCGGTCATGCATGCAGCACGGGTCGGCTCTAGCAGGTCCTGGACACTGGCATTTGCTTTTGGAAAGGGAACGCCCTTCCCAAGCAGCTGGACTTGGTGCCCCCACGTGCTCCATTGCTGCTCAGTTTCATCGACCCCTCTGCTGTGTAAGCGGTTTTGCTGGCCGTGCCAGCAAAAGGCAGCTCTGGCAGCCAGTGCTCAGGGCTGAAGTCTTCCCAGAGGAAGACTCGAGGATTTATAGCCCAGGGACAGGCGTCACCTTCCAAGTCTATCCAGAGCCGTGAAACGAGTGACCCTCCACCCCAACTCCCCAGTGCCACCCATTGACAGGAAGAGATTGCTCACAGAGCGCCTGTAGTGTGTTATCCAGCCCTAACCCACATCCGTGTCAGCTCAATCGGTGGTGTGAAAGCCTCCGATTTCTCCAGCTGCTCTGAACGGAACTGGCTTTGAGGAGCACCAGGGTTGGTGGATGCATCCCGGGAGCTAAAGGAGGAGAGACATGTGCGTCTGCAGGCAGACGAGGCAGGGGCAGCAGCGTGGGCAATGACTTGGCAATACAAATGGAAAGCTCCAAAATGTATTGCTTGTTGAAGCAGCCAGCAAGCACGTGGCTAGGGAAGACGCGGCACATTTTTCTACCTACGATTCCAAAGGGTTCGGTAAGGTCCAGCAAGGGTCCTTCATGAAACTAAGCAGCCTCTGGAAGGTCTCACCTATACAGGTACCGTTTGGAGGACAGGAAAGAGGTGGGAGCAGTAAGGGTTCAGGTCTCAGATGGAAGGATTTCTTCTTAGGCTTGTGCTGATCGATGTATTCAACCAATCTGCAAAGCAGAGAAAAAACGAAGGTGGCAAAGGTTGGAAGTGAAAATAAGGGACTGGAAATGCTACAGACAAGGTCCTGCTGATGGTCCTTCTGCAGAATAACTGCGGGATGAAATGCAGAGGGAATGCTCTGGAAATGTTCGCTAAACGCTGCTGATGGAGAAAACAATCGCATGTCTGTGTGCGTTGCTGGACTCTGAGCTGATTTTCCTTGTGGAAACGTCCTGGGGTCAAGTCAGACCTTTGAAAAACTCAGCTCAGGGATCAGTAGCAGTCGGGAAAACAAACTGAATGCCCAGAGGTATCGGCAGGGAGCCTGGGAGGGCACAGCTGTGTCCACCGACACCATGCAGTGGGGCTCCCCCACCTAAGAAGGAAACAATTTCCAGTGTTACCACCTGAAGGGCAGCAGGAAGCTCAATAAAGGCCAATTATTCACAGTTTTCTAAACACATGGCCTAGAGGCATCAGCTGATGCCAGGAATTGTGATGCTGGAGGCACCGGGGAGGTAGCTCATCGCATGCTGGTCGTCAGCGTCTCCTTGCCCCAGGGTGCTGCAGGCACTAAAACCTACGGTTCTTTCAGGGGCATCCTTGGCACCCCACGCCTTACCTGCACCACTCTGCTGCTGTCAGACCCTTCCTCAAACCCACGTCGTCTCGCTAAGCTGTCCAAAAACCAGCCTTGAAAAATAAAGGAAGTGGTTTTCTGTCATCGTAGCACCCCGATGCAGCACCCCGAAGGCAGCCAGGGAGAGCCGGAGGCAGAGCAAGGACAGGGCTGGGGCTGGAAGGGAGGAACATGGCCAGTTCCCCCTGCAGCAGCAGGCAGCCTCGTGGCCTGGCTGCCCCTTCAAGCCGCAGCTTTGCACAGTACAACGTCCTCGAAACACAGGTATTGCTATTTCATCTTCCCCTTGGCCACTTGCTTTGGCTCTCCAGCCTGTGGAGCTGATCCAGAATCGTTCACAGAGGCTGAAGGTGAACTTCTCCAAAGACCAAGCAGCCAGCGTAACAAATTGTTCAGGTAACTGATAGCTCAGTAAAAAAACAATGCACTGCTCTGACAGCCTGTTCTCCAGTGAGGCAAAGACATACAAACACCTAATTGCTTCCTTGTTCGCTTCAAAGCTCCTCTTGTCCCTCCATTTCCATCAAGTTCAATCATCCCGTGCAACTGCAACCTCCCAGCAAGGACAAAAGGATTTCAGCGCAGCAGAGAGCTGAGCGAACAGCAATTACACGAACCACTCGGACAGATGGGGCACAACGCGGTACCTGGCCTCCGTCGTCTGCAAGAAGTGACAAGCTCTGCAGACATGCAGGGCCCAGCTGGCCCCCGCCACGGGTTTCAACCACTTGCGCCACTGGAAGTAGCGCTGGTAGCTCTCCGCATCCTCGCTCAGCTCCCACAGGTACCGCGCCAGGTCCCCAGCGCTGGCGAAGTCATCGACGTGGATGAAGGAGTCGGGGGGCAAGAAGCGCTCGTAGTTTTCTCGAGGAGGTCCCAGCACAACAGGGACGGTGCCAGAGGACAAGGCATTTCTCCAGAGCTTCTCGGTGATGTAGTCTTCATGCCGTGAGTTCTCGAAAGCCAGGTAGAAGTTGTACTGGGACACAGTGGGAAGGAGCTTGTCCCAGGGCAGGGGCAAGTGATGCTGCCCATAGACATCCACAGCGATGTGTTTCCTCAGCTCCTGGTAGTACTTGACTCGGTGGGAGCCTGCTCTCCAGTTGCTGACTACCCAGGCCACCAGCTTGCTCTTGGGTGGGATGCTGAGGGGCTGGGGCCGGCCAAGGAGCTGCAGCTCCCCGTAAGGGGTGAAGATGTCCGAGTCTCTCCGGTAAGACATGGTCAAGTTGAAGAGGTTGTCCATGGCGCCTAAGTTTGGAGAGTGACTTGGGGACTCCAGGTTGAACCAGATCCAGCGCTGGGGAGCTGGGCCAGCCCCTCCGTGTCCCTGCACACATCCCTGTGGTGCATAATGACGGCGTCAGCCTTTTGGGACCAGCTGCGGTTGATGGTGAAGTGGCAGTCCGGGGTGCCGTAGAGCTCCGAGCAGTTGATGAAGTTAAAGTGGTGCCCAAAGGGCCACTTCCACAGCAGGATGGTCAGCCGGGGCTGACCCCTTGGCAGGGTGCTGGCATTTCCAGCACGGGCTGTTTGTGCAGAGGGACTGGAATCGTGATGCTCTGGCTCAGAGGTCCTGAACTGACGAAGAGAAACAAGGAGGCAGAAGCTGAATATGAGGCTGAAGAGCAGGAAGGTGAGGAGTTTCTTGCAGGAGACCTTCTTCCCCTCCACGAGCTCCATGGGTGGCTCTGCAACACCACAGACAGGACAAGGAGCGGTGGCTGCACTCTGACCCCGGCAGGGAGGGGGTTCCGGGCACACAGTTTTGGCAGGGGGGACGTGCAGGGGCTCGGGGGACGGTGTGAGGACCGCAGTGACATACATTCACCTTTGCAGAAGGAAAGGTCAGCTCTAGAGGGCCACACGCCGGGCGCTCACGCTCCCCCGCACCCACAG
>NW_010225212.1:6388-8345 GCF_000690775.1 Eurypyga helias | reverse complement strand
GGACATGTTTTAGTGGTGGTCTTGGAAGTATTAGCATTATGGTTGGACTTAAAGATCTTTATCAACCTGAACGATTCTTTGATTAGTCTGTATTATATAGTTTGAAATTTCATCTTATTCCAGTAAAGTTCAAAGCCATAGAATTATTGTTATTTTAATTAATGTTGCCAGTTTCTAGACACCAATTCATGGAACAGGATCAAGAAGTAAACCAGGATGTTGAAAGCCACTTGTGTAAAATATGAGGCCCATATGGTCTGTGGGGGATTTATTGCACGAGTGGTCCAGTATGATAGCAGGTGATATGGAAAATACAGATAAAGAAGCCTAGAATATTGTTTGTCATGACTGCTGTTAGAGATGCACCACAGAACAACTGCAAAGGTAGGTAGATCCAGCTAAAAGTAACATGATACCGGAAATACTTGCTTTTCTCAATCTATGTGAAGTTTTTCAGTCGGTAAAATTTAATGCTCTTTATGTAGTTTTGTTTCCATTCCTGTGCTATAAGATCTTTGAACTTCAGAAAGGTTTTTTTTTTTTCTATTCTTTGATTGTTGATTGGTCTCTTAGCATCGCTTGTCCATCAAAAAGCTTAATGTAAATAAAAATTGTGTAGGTAGGTCTTAACTCTTTCTTGCTTCTCCTGGAACTTTTTTGGTCTGTTACAAATTCAGAAATATATCTACCATAATTTCATGCAACTGAAATAATACATGTTTCTGTGTGTAATGTTTTGGTACTCAAGGACCTGACATAACTAACTTATGCTAGGAAGAGCTACTCTTCTGTTCGCTGTATCCCTCAGCAGGTCGCACGCAAAGATCAAATAACCACTACTGGTTATCTCTAATCTTTCAGAGGTATGTCGCAAACTGCGTCTCCACCCTCAGTTAGACTGCCGGGAAATATATATTCCGAAACTTTATTTGAAATCCTTCAGAGGAGCTAGGAAAGTAATAACTAAGAAACCAAATACTATGCTTGCATTATGTTGTTGTCATTGCAGTGCAACACTGTGCATGGAGCACAGCCTTAGTTTCAAACTCGTGGCAGTGCTAGACTGCCTGCATTGCCCTTCTGCCCTTAATTCTTCCTTTGACTCCCTACCAACATAAACAACTGCTTCACCAATAGATATCACCTCTTTTGTACTGGGAAGCCAGATTTGGCTTCTTGCCCTAATGATAGTTGGTAATAGCTGAGGAATACCTGTAGATGTCAGTGGGCGTGTAGAAGATACTGCAGCATCGCTGTTCAAATCACGTCAATATTGATCTTCCATAGCAAAAGGAGAAATGTGTTATTTTTGTTATTCCTAGACTTAGAGAATTTGTAAAACCTAAATATAAAATAAACATTTGTTTATTGAAAGGAGATGCAAAAATGTCAAAGGTATAGTCTCTTCCTGGTTAATATTTTAAATTAAAATGCAGGGTCTGGAGCTCCAACTAAAACAGTAGTAAATAAAAGAAATAGTTTCCTTCCAGCTGTGAGGAGGTGAAGAATTTCACACTTCATGTTTGAAAAACGTTGTTTATCCTTTCTTGGAGTTTACAGACATAAAATGTAATAGGGTAATATCCACTACCTTTTATTACTAAATATTGGAAAATACTTTTTTAAAGTACAGAGTTAGCAGGTATTTCTTAGCATCAACACAGAGTGTTTTTGGTTGGAAAGGCCCCTGCCATGGGCAGGGACACCTTCCACTAGACCAGGTTGCTCTGAGCCCCATCCAGCCTGGCCTTGAACACTTCCAGGGATGGGGCATCCACAGCTTCTCTGGGCAAACTGTGCCAGTGCTTCACCACCCTCTCCGGGAGGAATTTCTACAAGGAATTTGTTCCCTGTATCTAATCTAAATCTGCCCTCTTTCAATTTAAACCCATTACCCCTTGTCCTGTCACTACAGGCCCCTGTAAAAAGTCCCCCCCAGCTTCCTTGTAGCCCCTTC
>NW_010225212.1:0-6247 GCF_000690775.1 Eurypyga helias | reverse complement strand
GCTGCCTCATGGCCTCCTCTGGAGTCACTCCAACTGGTCTATATCCTTCTGATGTTTGGGGGCCCAGACCTGGCCACAGTACTGCAAGTGGGGTCTCACAAGAGCAGAGTAGAGGGGGGCAATCCCCTCCCTCGACCTGCTGGCCACGCTTTCCTCAATACAGCCCAGGATTTGGCTGGATTTCTGGGCTGCCAGAGCACACTGCCAGCTCATGTCCAGCTTTTCATCCACCAGCACCCCCAAGTCCTTCTCCTCAGGGCTGCTCTCGATCCATTCTCCACCCAGCCTGTACTTGTGCTTGGGATTGCCCCGACCCAGGTGGAGGACTTGGAGGAGAAGGTCCTTGAATACTTGCCAGCTTTCTTGGGCCCCTGTTCCCTCTAGGGCTTTATCCCATGGTAGTCTACCAAGCAAATCCCTGAAGAGGCCAAAGTCTCCTCTCCTGAAGTCCAGGGTAGTGAGCTTGCTGTGTGCCCTTTTCACTGCCCTAAGGATCTTGGTCTCCACCACTTCATGGTCACTGCAGCCAAAGTTGCCCTTGAGCTTCACATTCCTCGCCAGCCCCTCCCTGTTGGTGAGAACAAGGTCCAGCATGGCTCCCCTCCTCGTCAGCTCCTCCATCACTTGGAGAAGGAAGTTGTCATCAATGCATTCCAGGAACCTCCTGGCTTGCTTGTGCCCTGCTGTGTTGTCCCTCCAGAATATGTGAGGGTGGTTGAAGTCCGCCATGAAGACCAGGTCTTGTGAACATGAAGCTGCTCCTATCTGTCTGTATATAGCCTCATCCAGTTAGTCTTCCTGGTCAGGTAGCCTGAAGTAGACCCCCACTAAAATGTCACTTGTCCCTGACGTCCCTTTAATCCTGACCCATAAGCTCTCTGTCACCTCCTCAGCCTTCCCCAGGTGAGCTCCATGCACTCCAACTGGTCACTGACATAGAAGGTGACACTCTTCCTCATGCTCCCCTGCCTGTCCTTCCTATAGAGCCTGTATCCTTCCATTCAGATCTTCCAGTGATAGGTGCCATCACACCATGTCTCCATGATGCCAGTGACATCATAGCCCCACAGGCATGCACACGTGTCTAACTCCTCTTGTTATTCCCCATGCTACATGTGTTTGTATGGAGGCATTTAAGTTGTGCCCCTGATGAGGCTGAGATTTAAAAGGAAAAGATAAATTTTTAATGTTGTGTACCCAGAGAAGAGTAAAATAGAGTAGCTCTTTTCACACTACTAAAGTTGTTATATTCGTTTGCTTCTTTCAGTAGTTGATTGTCTTCAGTATTTTGTAAATCTCTAAAATAAAACAAGTTTGAAAAACATTTCCTGGAACACACACACATTTTAAATAACTGCCTCACGTATATTATTCTCCTGGTTTAAAGCTACCATTTATCTAATCAGGAAACAGGAAAACTGACGTGTGATTTGGATGAGCAGACATGCAGCGTGGATGAAAAATGGAAGGAAAAAGATGAAGAGTCTATAAATTTCTTTAATCTGTTCTTTTCATCAAATATCCAAATATGCTGAATTGTCTTCTTTAGAGAAAACATCAGTATGCAAACTGTGTCGCAGAAAAGTATGTACTACAGATCATAGAATCACAGAATGGTTTGGGTTGGAAGGGACCTTAAAGACAATCTAGTTCCAAGCCCCCTGCCATGGGCAGGGACACCTTCCACTAGACCAGGTTGCTCAAAGTCTCATCCAGCCTGGCCTTGAACACTTCCAGGGATGGGGCATCCACAGCTTCTCTGGGCAACCTGTTCCAGTGCCTCACCACCCTTTCCAGGAAGGATTTCTTCCTGATGTCCCATCTAAACCCGTTACCCCTTGTCCTGTCACTACAGGTCCTTGTAAAAAAGTTCCCCCCAACTTCCTTGTAGGCCCCTTCAGGTACTGGAAGGTGCTATAAGGACTTCTCGAGTTTACAAAACTTTTGCAGACCACTCTTACTAATGATCGGCTGGTCCTGGGGGGCACAGGCTCCCTGCTGACATCTCCTTCCAGCCACCAGGCTCTGCAGAGCCAGGTTCATCTGTGACACGGGCAAGTGTCTCGAGTGTCCTTTGAAGCTTTAATCTCAGCCTGGCTATTTGGGAATGGGAGAGGAAAAACTGGGACTTAACAGTGGATAACACATTTCAATAATGATTTTAAGAAGAACTAGCTGTCTTTTAGTGCACGCTGTTGGTGTCTCATTCCCAGGTGTTATGTCTTTATCAGCCCTAAGAATTGATAATGCTTGTTAAAACAAGGCCATTTTTCTGCAATAAAAGGTTGTTTTACCATTTACTGGGGGGCATTTCTATTTTATAGCATGCCCTGTTTCAGCTGGAAAGCAATTCAGTGTTCATTAAGAGCTTTTCCGCAACCGGAACAAGAACATGCAATAGTTTATGACAAACAGAGACCTGCTTCCCTGCTGCTTAGGAGCTACAGACCGTGTAACAGAGCAGAATGTGACCCATTAAAATATGTTGGATATCCAAATGGATTCAGCTCAGGAGATTGGAAGGACACTGTGTGTTATCCAATTTAGTTGTTTAGCCTTATGACCTACATTTCCTAGGAAATGCACTTGATAGAAAAATCATCCACTAAGGACAGATTGTTTCCGAGCACTTCCTGCGGGAAACGGTTCCCATCAGAGATGAGTTTATAGTACAAGCTATTGTAGTGCCTGGTGGGGAAAGCTGGTCCTTTCCCTGTAACTTCATGAATAAATGTGCAAAGTGCCATATGTGGGCACAATAGATGATTTACAAAATAAAAAGTAGAAATGCATGAAGGGCAAAGGATAGGCAGCTTGCTTAGGACATCTGTCATTCTGAGTTCCTTGGCAGTGTCCTCCTGATCATCCTACCCAGGATACAGGTATGCTGCAGAAACGTACTCTGTGCTGTCATGTGAAAGGCCTTGGCTTCTCATCTTTCCACTTGCAAAACCAAGAGGAACATTTATGTCTTTTGTTTACATATGATTGCCTCTGTGGATTTATTCACAAGATATTTGTTGGGGTCAGGAGTGAAAAACATAAGCTGCTGTGTTATGCCCTTCTCTCTAAAGGTTAGGATTTCACAAGACATTTTGCATACGCTGTACTCATGTAAATGATCGACGTGTTTTTCTTGCAATTAGGGGTGTGTTTTCAGTTTGTTTGTATAGCTAACGTCATCAGTGGTGTATTTGTCATTTGATGGATCCAAAGTTCAGGGCAGTGGGTGGACCTCTTTCCGTTGTTTGCAGAGTGGTTGGGATGAGGCTTCGGACCTGTTCCCAAAGTCTTTGCTTCAGCTGACTTTCTTAGTATGAACTTGACTAGTCTTTGGCTGTATTTCCAGCAAACTGCGCTGCATGTCCCAACCCTGTATCTTATAATTTAGGATGTATCTGCACTGCAAACTACAAGGTATTACATACCCCAGAGCTACTCCTGTTGTGGTTTCCTCTTTCTTGTGCTAAGCCCCACCACATGCTAGCCCCAGCAATATATTAATCAATCTTTTTAATAAGTAATTCTGAATCAAAACCTTGATGATATGAAATACTGAAATGCTACCTGTCAACAGTATCAAAACTCAATTTTTCAGCAATTTTAAATCAAGAGAAAAATAAATCAAAACTGGGAGGTATTCAAAAAGATCTCGGATGGTTGTTTGGGCTGATGCACATAAGGGTAAAATGTCTTTGCTTTTTCTGTTCTTAAGCAGACCATGTTGACTCATGCCCAGATAATGACCAACAGTGCTATATGTAAAATACACCTTCCCAAGAAACACAGGAAAAATCTAGAAGTAAGAGTTGATGGGTGGTTTTCCAAAGTAAGCAAAATGGCTGACTTACCTAATACAACAGTTTTTGAAAGTGAACTAATTTGTAGTGGATTACAGTAAGGCAAGATTCAGGACTTCAGGTACAAAGGTTTGAAAAGCACATGGTACCTTTTACAAGAAACCTGACATTGGCTGGAGGAGGTATGATTCACCAAACTTCATTAATTAAAATAGCAGAGTGAAATGAGGAGTAAGGCTAGCTCAAGTAGCAGAGGGAATAAAATGTCAAAGAAAACTAGTAGATACAGTGGCAAAAAACCTTCCACATCACAATGAGGAATACCCTGTTTGTGGAACAGAAAATGAGTGTAGCAGGAGAAATCGATATGCCACAGTTCTAGAAGAAAAAAAAAAAAAAAGAGTTAAAAATACAACATATTGAGAAAGCAAGAAGACAACATAGATACACAATTGTGTAAGGGCATTATATTAGTGCAGTAAAGAATACAAATAAAACTGAATGGTTTATAAAGCTCATGCCAGCACCAGTTGCAAATGACAGATATGTTTTTTCCTAGAACATCCCATTTAACTCTGGGACATAGTCAGGGGGCACTGAGGCCACTGCTATAAATAGGTTCACTTCCTGTTTCTTATGGCATCTTCCTAAAGCGTCTCCTCCTGATGGAGGTGGACTAGATGATCCCGTACAGCAGTTGTGATGATCGCAGCAACACAAAACCAAACAAAATCAAGCACTAGACAGACATGAGATGTGAGTCAATGTGGTGGGCTGCAAAAGGCTGCCTAAGGATTTTGCAAAAAGTGATTCTACACTGCAGATAAGCCCAACAAAAGACAATGAAATCATCATGGTGTTGCCAGAATAAAGTGAACTAGAAGCAGAGTAACAAGAAAAACACTTGTTCAGGTAGAAATACTACAAGCAATACCAAACCCTCTTCTGTCAGCTGAGTGCATAAAACAAACACAATTACACACAGCTCAAAGAATTTGTACACTACCCCAGAAACAAAGTGAAATACACATCCAAAGCAGGCATTGCATGTTGACATCTGTGCAATAAAGTAGTTTCCTATCCTGTTTCTGGGAGCTTGGATTCTCTTCCAGACATAACTGCGCCTGGAAGGAAAGAAAATAGTATACTCAGTACAGTTCCCTTGTTTAATAAGTAAACAACAAAGGCGTAGAAAAAGAAGCTATTCTTGTTAAAGTTAAAAAAAAAAAAAAAAAAACAAAACCTTTAAAGTTTGTTCAGTGTGTACATTTATTTTTTAAGAGGTAAAAAGAACTAATATAAAGATAACAAAGCCTGTCACTTCTTGAGACTTGGCATTTTTTACTTCACCAGCTGAACTTCTGGGATGTAATCCTGATTGGGCAATAGCATGCCCAATATATACCAGCCATGCAGACTTACAAAGCCATCCAATGACTTGATTATTCAGTGAATCAAGAGAATGCAGTATTCAATTTTTTATTCCTTTCTCTTTGTATATTACTTCCTTCTTAAAGAATAATTCTCCATGTTCCTAGTTACTGTCCTAAACATACTCTAAAACATGATTACTGTAATGACTTCTGAAATTATGGTAGAATATTCCCTTTACCCATTCAAGTCATTACATGATGGACTTATCAGTCAATAGGTGAAGAAAAAACAAAGAAAAAGTGTTCAGTGTCAGGTAAATGAAAGAAGCATTGTTAGGTTGGAGCTAAATTTCTCCTAATTATATGGGAGAAATTGATGTCAGAAGATTGTAGCTTGTGTTTAGGGCTGTGTATATGATGATGGAAGTATACAGAATAATGCATAATAAAACCGTAAAAAATATAGTGAAAGAATTTTCTGACATGGATATTGATTTACTGGATTTTCAACTTATTGTCAGACAAAACCACTTAGAATTATTTGCCAGCTAAAAATAGAAAAGCGTAATTACTGTATATTTTTTTAAAACAAATACGATCCTTGAATAGCGCTCTAGGTCTTCCAGCATCTGTGAAGCTCCTTCAGACATTCTTGAAGAAGGAAGGGCTACCACAGTTGTTGGAGGGTTGAAGCACATGTCCTGTGAAGAGTGGCTGAAGGAGGTGGACTTACTGAGTTAGGTGAGGAGGACACCAATGGAAAATGTAGTAACAGCATGCAAATATTTGAAAATTGGTTAAAAAGATGATGATGCCATGCCCTTCCCCTCTATTCTCTTGATAGTGTCAAGTGATAATAACAAGGGCATATCGCCACAAAACTGTGGCATGGGAAGTTTTCAGATTGTTCATTAGGAAAAAGAATTCACTAGGACGAAGTAGAGAACAGGAACTATTGCCCAGAGAGATTTGGGATCTCCATTGCTCTGTGGTTTTAAGACTCAGCTAGACAAAGCCATAGAGATCTTACCAGTGGACTGACACTCTGAGTGGACTGAATGACCTTCAGAGGTC
>NW_010225211.1:16334-16539 GCF_000690775.1 Eurypyga helias | reverse complement strand
GGGAAAGGGGGGAGAGGGAAAGGAAAAAGAGTGAAAAGAAAAAGTGAAAAAAAGAGAAAAAAATAGTTTCCAGAGCCCTGTGACCTTAGATCACTTTCCAACAGGGATAAGAGCATAAAGTGTGAAGGTTATTCCCACTCGTCAAACAGGTTCTATTGCAGGCAGGCTGGTTCTCCACGAACAGATTCTCCTCCCCCCCGCTCAG
>NW_010225211.1:0-16095 GCF_000690775.1 Eurypyga helias | reverse complement strand
TTGAGAGACTGAGGCCAGCCACGCTGTTTGGGTGCCAGGTCCTTTATAGCAACCACAACCGGAAAAAGCCCTGTGGTGAGATTGGGAAAACAAAATACTGTTACAGCAAACTGGAGGCTTCTGTGAAATAATTTCATCAGCACTTCAAAATCTAAGAGTTATTGATCAGAGAACTTTTCAAAGGTTTAGTACGTTTAAGCAAAAATCCCTCAGATGTGTGATAATTTTATAAGTTCATTGATTTCAGGCCAGGACCCTTATTGCGTCAATATAATTAGCCATCTGGAAATCCTTTGCTTGAGACATATGAAAAGACATTTATGCCTCGCATATTTTCCCGGAGTGTTTAGTTAGGATGAGAAAAAAGCCTACCAATATTCTTGTCAGAAAAGAAAGAAGAAAAGCAGCCGCACACATGAAATAACAGAATCACAGAATGGTTTGGGTTGGAAGGGACCTTAAAGATCATCTAGTTCCAACCCCCCTGCCATGGGCTGGGACACCTTCCACTAGACCAGGTTGCTCAAAGCCCCATCCAGCCTGGCCTTATAGACAGCCAGGGTAGTTATCAGAAATCAGAATCATCCACCTTACTGCCACCATCCCCACGTGTGTCCTACAGCTCCTTTTTAATCTATGGATATTTGGAGAAAAGCTTCTATATAACCTTGAATTAATATTGATTTTTGCCATTCTGTAAATCAACAAGGATCCTGTTGATGTTCTTCCTATGTGAACTACGAAGTCTTGTTAAGTAGAAGTTTAAGTTTATATTGCTGTTGCTACAATATTGAACTATAAAAGGAGGGTTCTTCGTTATACAAGAAGCACCTTATAAAAAAAAGTCATGATTCAACTGTATTTAAACTTTGTTTTTGAAGAGACTTTTTGAAAACAAGATCTGAAAGATTAATTTTTCTTTAAGATTTAAGATTACCTGCATTATCAAGCTTTTGAAATGAAAATATAAGAAGAAACAATCCAAAGTTAGATATTAGCTTAAAAAAAGTGTTTCTATTGAAATGCTACAGTAAATAATCTGAAAATAATGAAAATAAGGTATTTCTGTTTTTCCAGATGAGTAACATTCAGAAAGTAAACTATAAAATGTACATTATGCATTCATGAATTTATTATTTACTATCTGATGGACTGATTCTTACCTCCCACAGACTTTGCATCCATATAACAGCATGCAAGTCAATGGGCTTACTCTTGCATTACAGAGATAAAAATATATGGCTATGTTAAAGCCATCTTGTTAAATCTTCAGGGTTACCAGATTTGGTAGTCTAATGTGCATTCCAAGAAAACAGGTTTCTTTTTAAGTAAACAAAACCATGTACATCAAACAGTATCTAAATTGTATTTTTGTCCTGTGGGACAGATCCTGTATCTTCATTTTGGAATCATAGAACATCTAAAGTCAGAAGGGAGCCATAAGGATCACTGAGTCCAACTCCCTGGTCCTTGCAAGACTACCTAAAATGAAACCATACGACTAAGAGTGTTGTCTAGAAGCTCCTTCTGACAGGCTTGGTGCCATCACTTCCCTGGGGAGCCTGTTGCAGTGACTGACCACCCTCTCAGTCAAGAACGTTTTCCTAATGCCCAGTCTGAACTTCCCCTGATGCAGCTTGGTTCTATTTCCTTGTGTCCTGTCGCTGGTCACTGGAGAGAGATCAGCACCTCCCCCTCCACTGCTCCCCTTGAGGAAGCTGTAGACTGAAAGATGAAAAGACCAAGTGACTTCAGCCGCTCCTCCTAAGTCTTGCCCTCAAGGCCTTTCACCATTTTGCTCACCCTGCTCTGGACACACTCTCATAGTTTGATGTCCTTATATTGAAGCACCCAAAACTGCATACAGCACTCGAGGTGGGGCTGCACCAGTGAGGTATAGACTGGGACAACGACCACCCTTGACTAGCTAGTGATGCTGTGTTGGATGCACACCAGGACACAGTTGGCCCTTTTGGCTGACAGGGCATGCCGTTGGCCTGTATTCAACTTGCCATGAACCCAAACTCCCAGATTTCTTTCCTTGGTGCTTCTCTTGAGCCTACTGTTCCCCAGGTTGTATGTATGACCAGGATTACCCTGTCCCAGGTGGAGAATCTGGCACCTGCTCTTGTTAAATTTAATATGGTTGATGATTGCCCAGCTCTCTAGTCTATCCATATCTCTCTGTAAGGCCTCTTCACCCTCCAGGGAGTTCACAGCTCCTCCTGGTTTAGTATCATTAGCAAATTTACTTAATGTACATTTGATTCCTGCATCCAGATCATCACAAGAGCACTGGCCCTAAAACTGAGTCCTGGGGAACCCCACTGGTGCCTGGCTGCCAGCCTCATGTAACCCGTTTACTGTAACTCTTTGAGCCTGACCTGTCAGCAAATTGCTCACCCAATGTGTTATGGACTTGTCTAGCTGGATGGTGGACATCTTGTCCAGGATACTGAGAGAGATGGTATCAAAAGCTTTGCTAAAATAAATTAAAAAAACAAGATCTATTGCCTTCCTGTGGTCTACAATGTGGGTGACCTTGTCATAAGAGGAAATTAAGTTAGTTAAGCAGGATTTTCCTCTCACAAACCCATGGTAATGATCAATGACTACATTGTCTCTCAAGTGTTTTTCAATAAGTGCCAGGATGAACTTTTTCATAATTTTACCAAGCATTGAAGTGTGACTGGCAGGCCTGTAATTACCAGGCTCTTCCTTCTTTCCCTCCTTGAAAACTGGGACAATATTTGTTGTTCTTCCGGTCAACTGGGACCTCTCCAGGCTCTCAAGACTGTTACAAAGTAATGGGGAAATGTCCATGGTGACATCAGACAGCTCTTCCAGTATCCTGGGATGAATCCCATTGGGCCCCATAGATTTATGCGTATCCAAGTGGAGCAGCAAGTCTCAAGCAAGGTCAGAGTTGGACGCGAATTTATCAGTTCCCCTAGTCGCAGTCTTCCGACACTCATCATTGGTGTTTAGGACAGAGGCAAAAAAGTAATTAAAGGTTTTATCTATGTCCCTATTTGTGAGGTGACTGACCTCATCATGTAATGGACCAATGTTCTCTCTGGTCCTCTTTTTGCTGTTAACATAGTTAAAAAATCCGTTTTTGTTGTCCTTCACAGTGCTGGCCAGCTTGAACTCTCATTGAGCTTTGGCCACCCAGATTTTCTCTCTACAGGGGTGAACAGCATCTCTGTAGTCCTCTAGTGTTGCCCTGTGCTCTTCTGCCCTGTGCTGTCCCCTCTTCGGGTGAGATTCAGAGCTTTTTGAATCTCTGAATCTCTAAATAAGGCCATTTAGATCAGTCTTTCTAGATTTTTTTTTTTTTAAAGTCCAGGTGGACATATTCAGTGATTTTAATACCTTGTTAAATTCTCCTATCAACCTTTTCGTTCCTTCTGTAGCCAGAAGTCTCGACAGCTCAGTCCAGCAAAGTGTGGATGCTCATTTAGACAAGAGATGAAATCTTTCAGCCTCCTGTTGGATAGGCTGTCTGTCGTCACACCATGTCATCTGCATCTCCTACCGGGTGTAGAGACAAGGAATACAAGTTTCTTCATATGACTCTACTGAGCACTGCATTAGATGTGCCTTAGGTCAAACCATGATTTTACATAAGAGACTGGAGAGTGAATGTTATGCTAAACATCTTGAAAGTAAACTAGTGATCCTAAAATGATTCCACTGTGTAGTTTTTCTGACGCCTTAAACCTATGGATACTTGGAACACGGCACTGCCTTTGTCTAGAAGGGTGAAAATACTGTAAACAAAACCACAGTGCCATCATGCAACACACCTGCATTTTCCAAAAATCACCCTGTCAACTTGATTTCACGAACTTCAGGCATGTAGTTAGGAAACTACTTTCCAGACTGTAAAGTAGGATCCTTATTTTAATGGTAGTTCTTTGCAGATTTAGCTCTTGAGTGCTTGCTGAGGCTAATCACATGGGAGATTAGAAGACAAACGTCATTGAAAAGGACAGCAATAGGCAGCCTGAGGAGGAAGAGGCATGTTTTCAGCTTTTGCTTTCTTTTGCTTTCCATGAAAAGTGGTGCTTATCACAGAGTGCTAGAATTCAAAATGGAAAGGAACATAAAAACAAAAGCAAATTTGTTTATAGGGATGTTATACTTAAGGGATGAGACAGCATCTCAGGTTATTTATATAATCTATTTTAGTAATAATGTATCTGTCTGTAATAGTCTTCAATTTCTACTAAATAATGTCTTTAAGATGGTTTAGAGGTCAAAAGTAGCTATGATATGATCCTGCTATGTAGGAATTTTCCTGAAGCCAGATCCAGATGGGGCACATATAGTCAGGCCCTCTCTCAGCTAGAGTGCAATCCAAAATGAACTTGACTCAATGATGATAGAAATACTAGTCCAGTCCGGGGTCTGCTCAAGTCTCCATTTAACTGAGTAGGCAATTAGAGAGATCTCGACCTTTGGCCAACATAAAATGATTAGCCATGTTGAAGCAAGTGCTCAGAGGTTGCTGTCACTAGTACCCCTTTATAAAAATTATGCTGGAAGAATATCTTGGAAAGTAGCCAGCAGGTACCTAGGCCCATACAAGTTTTTTATTTCCTTAATCTGTTAACAGTGTAAGACAGATTCTTACAGTACAGCAAAAAGTTTGGTTGATATTTAGGATGGAGTTATGCCATATCAAACTGTGGATGAGTAAGGGTTTAATAAAAATAAATATCCTGGATGACAGCCATCTTTGTGGGGATTATTTTTCATGAGGTAATAAAATAGCCTTTTTTTAATGAGGAAACTATTCCAAATAATGAAGTATACTTCTTAGGTATTGGACAAAGACAATACCACATATAATGAGGAGAAAATACTCTTTGTATTGCTTATGGCAAGAAACTGGGGGCTCTGATGAATAAATGGTAAGAGATGAGGCCTTGGGCCCTGAAGGAATCCCACAGTCTCGCTGAAGTAAACAAGCCTTACAGAAAGAATTGCTGTATGTGGACCTTCTGTTGGAAGTACGGGCTACAGAAGTGGGACCTTCATCTTGTCTTCAAAGGCTGCAGGAGCATTAAAAGAGTTCCAGGTACATGACAACACAGGGTGTGGTGGAGAGGAGTCCTGCCTTTTCTGCGTTCAACTAGTTACCTCATTAATGCCAATATTCTTTGTCAAAAGCTTCTAGGAAGCAATCATTATTTGTTTATTCAAACCAACACCCAGAGGAGGGTGAGGCAGTTTGAGCTGGATGCTCATTGGTCATGATTCGCTGTCACATTGCGTGACTCCTACTCGGGCAGGATAATGCTGAACTTCTTAAGTAGGTCCCTTAGGAGGAATGATGATACTCTAGAACTGAAGAACTACTGCAGATGAGTAAGGCCAGGTGGACTAACAGAAGCCATTAATAATCATCATCAAGGTTGACTACTACTCGAATCCACTAACAAAATAAAGCCTGGTGCATGCTTAACAGAGCAGGAGAAGTTTGGGTCATACCAACCAAAGTCAGAACTTTCATCTGGGGCAATGCAATGTGTAGGTAGCAAAACATGCTTCCCCCAAATTTAAGGTTGTATCCAGCTGTAACATAAAGAACTCTAGAAGTCTGAATGGGCTGTCAAGGACACTTTGCACCAGCAAACTGCTACCTCAGCAGCAAGAATACTGATGCAATGCATTGTCCAGTGCCCCAAGGCCCATGAAGAGTGGATCATGAACACGCTGGTGGAGAAATGAGCAGGGTGTTTTATTTCTGTCAGTTTTGACACATTTTCTTAGTGATGCCTTCTGAAAGTGATTAATTCCCTTTTCTGAGCTCCTTGCCATAGGCTGGGAAAAGACAGCAGAAAAAGGAAGACAGGAACAGCATGTAGGAACACAGATTAGAATTTTCTTGGCTTCATTTAAAGGGAGGAGATGAGACTGCTGCACTTGCTATTTCACAGGCTTGTACAAGAACACAGATGAATCAGAACTAGAAGCACAGAGAGAAGGCCCAGCTTTTTTAACGTGTTCACAACGACTTGTACTAATGCACCCTACTGACATCAGAGGCATTAATCATTGCACGTAGAGAACACAGGGGCATAGCTCAAGCATTATTACTCTTTCTATGCTGCTTTGCCCATGTGAACAGATGATTTCATTAGCCATTACTGCCACTGGGGAAAGGTTGTAGATACCAGTTATACAACCCAGCCTTCACTTTAAAAATACATGGAACAATAAACTGCACCTATGTGGCAAGCTTCATATAAAAGTCTTAAAGGTTTTGGTAAGCATCTGTCTCAGAGTTACAGTGGTAACTATACTGATTTATAGAAGGCTGCAAGCAACACTGGTGACTGTGTGTAGAATTCTGGGTAACACTCAAGAGCGTGAAGCCACATCAGCAACATCCAAGTTCAGTGGTTTAACCTTTTTTCCCAATTGCAAATTTCTTAATATTTTCCTGCAGAAAGGTATGTGGCTGTAAAATAGCCTTAAATCTACTGACAGTAGATTTTAGTCTCCTTAGCAAAATAAGTCTAACAAGAACAATCTACAACTCTCCCAAGGTTTGTGAGCCACCGATTGAAAAATTGATTCAATGAGCTGTGTTCCCATTGCACCAACAGAAGGGTCCTTCAGCTGCTGTAAAATTCAAGGGTATTAGTTTTACAAATAAAATAAACAAGTGTACTCTAGTCAATGCAACAGTCTAGATTGAAGCCTTTTTTCCTGGAACAAAGAACGTCCAACCATCCAGTTTCCTTTAGAGTTGTGCCAAAACCGTCACATAAGACCTAAGCATTAGGTTAAATCACATCTACAGAAGAAAGAAAACTAAACTTCTAGAAGCAGTCAGATCTGACACATCAGGAAGCAGCAGAATAACAATATACTGTGAATCATGCTCATCCTTTGCTGTTTTGACATGTTACAGGAGGAAATTTGAGAGTTGCCTAAGGGTATTTCTAAATCCTTCGATTATCTTCCTTTCTAGTATCACAAATGCAT
Source organism: Eurypyga helias (assembly GCF_000690775.1). Lineage (NCBI taxonomy): Eukaryota > Metazoa > Chordata > Aves > Eurypygiformes > Eurypygidae > Eurypyga > Eurypyga helias. The sequence goes on along the minus strand of NW_010225211.1, from coordinate 9,093 downwards.
CATAAAGCAAATCTTGAGTATGGGGATTGTTTTTGCTGTGAAATTAAATGTTATTATTCTGTTGCAACACCATATACAGACACCAGCACTTTGCTGGAGTAATTTTCATTTCTACTTCTGACAGAGTTGGACATACACACAAGCACCAATAGTTTTATCCTATTAAAAATCCCAACCCTGCAGTGAGAAAACAGCAGCCAGCATCTACAGTGGAAAGATCCGGTGAAAGATATCTAACACACTAACTAGAGAAAATCTGTGGGAACAAACTTTACTCTGTGCGATACTGGTGTAGGAATGTTACCTGAGGATTACTTCTTGTCCTGAAGAAGAGGGAAAGAAACCTAAGGGGAAAAATCTGGGTCCATCAGCATAGCATCATATAACACTGAATTAGCATTCAGGAGATCTTAGTTCAGTGTTCAGGTGTTCTGACGCCTTCAGAAAAATCACTTCAGGTCTGTATTTATCATGTTCTTATCTGTAGAGTGAACTAAACTTGGCTTCTCAGTTAGAAACTTTTCAAATTGCGTAGTAAAACCTAAGGACATAAACAAATCTTGCATAAGAGAGAAGGGTTGCAAATGAACCTTATTCTAATTATGATAGTTCCTACTTATCTGGATGTAGAACAATGAAGTGTCTTATTATTGTCAGAGATTATTACTATTTCAGGTTCTGGTGCTTTACTTCCAAAGTATCTAACTTAGTCTATCTCTGTCTAACAAAGGGAAGGAGTTTCCATGCTACTGAAAACTCAACCACCTTTGAGAGGCCCAGAACACCTAGGTCTTTCCTCACATAATCCTCATGTATCTTCATGAAAGCATTAAGTGTATCCTACTCAAGTGCCAAAAATACTCTTGCATACAGCAACAGTTTTTGTCCATTTTTAATGAGTACAGTCCTTCTAGGACACTGCTGAAGCAATAAAATTCAACAGATTTGTCAGAAATTTCTTTAGCAACTCCCAAAGAAGAGGAACAGGTGAGTTGGCTGGCAGTGCAATAGGGTAGTGTCAGAAACTATACATATTTTTGTGTACTGCTTACTCTAAAACCCCAAACAAACAAACCAGAGAAGGTATTGGAGAACTTGCTACCCTTCCACCTTTCACTTTCTCTGTCATTTTCACAATTCGCTTCTTGTCAGAGGTGTGTCAGCAACGTTGCATACTGAAATGCATCCTTCCTCAGTCGAGTCTTGGCAATGTGCAGTCCTGTGTTTTAACATATTGTGAAGAACAGCTGCTTTGATTAAACTTAACTTTGTACATTATCAACTTCCTACATTACCATGTCCAACAGTGCAGTTGCAACTCTTCCTACTACGTATATAAGGAATATTTCTCTGTAAAAAGACCTGGGAAGGTAGGTCATGGGGTAAATATAATCTTGCAAATGAATCCTTCAAGCTTCTCTTGATCACCATCTCCAAGACTAAGATATGTGACAAAATGGTAGACCCTTGTAGCATATGATGAAAGCATTCAAACCACCTGGATTGTAACACTGGAACTCAGTGTCTTTATATCTTGCTTCAAGTCTTTTGAGAAAATGTACGTTTTCTGCTATAACAATTGAAATTAAAGGGCAGTCACTAGATAGCATGAGCTTTCAGTTGAGATTTAGCCCTGTTACCTCCTTCCTTGTTAACAAAATTACTTCTTCCTGCATACAGTATGTATCCTCTCCAGTAGTTGTCCCAGAAATTAAGCACTCAGAAGTTTGGACAGTGTTGCAAGAATACGTATAACTGTGCAGCTCAACTCAAACTGTCTTGCTGTATACTCTCAATGTTACCTTTAATTATTTGATCATAGGCTTTATTTTCACCCACATCTTACGTTTTCCCATTCAATTGCTTCCTAACTCAGCATCATTTCTCTTACTCACATCTTTCAGTTCATGCCTTCTCAGCTTTCTCATTTCAGTCTTAATCTTCTTGCTTTGTTCGTCTTGAGCTTACTGCTGAATATCTGACTTCCCTTCTTCCAGTCAAGTCCCAGTCCAAGTCCAACAATATCCCATTTATCTTTCTTTATCCTCTTCCACTTACAGCTCAGCCAGCTGTTTTATTTCCCACTATACCTTCCAACCACCATGTAAGACCAGGAAGCCCTTCATTTTCCACCCAGCTACTTTCCAGATCAGTCTCCAGCACCTGATTTCTTCAGAATCTCCTTCACTTTTCATCTGATAACACTTTCCCCCTCTTCCATCTACCTGCTTCCCTTCCACTCAGTCTCTCCCCACCCCTAATCTACACCTGACTTTCAGGTTTGGGTGTTGGTTGTGTGTTTGGTGGGTTTTTTTTGGTTTTTTTTTTTTTGTTTGTTTGTTTTGGTCTGGTTTGGTTTTTTTCCTTTTGCAGCATAAAACACATGTTCCTTTCCCTTACCTCCTGAAGGTCAGCATGATGGGCTCACTAAAAGTGAAGAGAGTAGTTTTCTGCTTTCAGGCCTGGCACCTGACTCCACATTTGGACTTGCTGAAAGCAAACATCAGGGTCTGTGCTATCAGTCAGTGACCAATTTAATTGTGTATATGCCTTACCACTGCACTTGATTGTAAGAGGATAGAGGAAAGCCCCTCTGCTTGTGGAGGGAGCACCTTACATAAGGGACCATAAATCACTGAGGTGTTTAGGACTTCAGGGAGGAGAAAGCCAGCTAAGCATAGGTAAGGTATCTTTTTCAACAACAAGCTTTGCGCGTTTATTAGACACATTTTCAAGGGGATGCTAGAATGGAAGCAACACTTTCTGAGATGAAAAATTAATGCATGTATCCAAATGTGAAAAAACCAGACTTGCCAGTTTGTTGGTTGCCTTTTTTTTTTTTTTTCCCCCTAGTTCTTCATCCATTTTCTTCAGTCCAGGGAAGTGTTGGATTGTCTCTTATACCTCTTGTCTGAGTTTTCACACCTCTTCTGCCTCTCCTCTGTTAAACAAGGAGAAAAAAACAACCTCAAAACTTCCCTTATTTCAGTAGCTGCCATGAAAACCTACTGTTTTACTAGAATTCAATCTACATAAACTTGCCCAAGATTGCCACAGGTGGATTGTGCTCAGCAGGCCAAAAGGGCATATCAGTATGTCAGTGCTGTGACTGACTCTCCTTGTCCAGCCAAGAAGACCCATCATATTACCCCTTGCAGCTTAACTCCTTTTTTAGTGATACCAATACTATTCCAGGTTTCAACCTTGCTGCTGGAAATGGCCAGACATCTGGTGATCTCATTTAGTACTGTGAAACAGTTTAGAGTTTTTAATAAATATATAGGAAAAAAAAACCCCAAAACCAAAAAGCCAGCATTCTGTGGCTTTAGGATTCATGGTTTGACCCTGGAAAGAATTAAGAATACAAGGTTGAAGTATGCTTCTGGGATACAGTAGATTACTAAGAAATTGAACCAACTATTTTTCTTAAGAGCTAACAATTTTTACCCAATGTAAGTGTTCATATATTAGCGCCCAGATTTTGTCTAAGATGGACAGAATTGAAGAAAGGCTGTATTTTAAGAAAGGATTGTCACTACTGCCAGGCACAGAATTGGACTGCAGACAATGTGAAGCTACTCAGGACTTCAACAATGGCTAAAAGGAGCTCATATGCTCAGCAAACTACTCGTGGAAGCACAGCCATTCTAATACAGTTGAGAAAAGCCAAAGGAGCTAAATAGTGTTAGGCTCAAGAAGAGGCCAGTTAGCTCCAACTTCCCGGGTAAACTATAGAAACCACAACCTACTTTCCACCTGAGAGACCTGAATGGAAGCATCTTCTCATATTGTATTGAAATGAAGTCTGTTTACTTAGAAAATGCTAGCAAAATAGTTAAATCCTGCCTGGAGCAAGAGATGAAAAGAGAAAGCATGGTAAGCAAGATCATTAATGCAAAGTGCCACAGTAATAGCACATACAGTTGTGCCAATTTAACCAATAAACAAAGAGCAGTGAAAGATTCTCTTTATTAAAATGATTCATAAGGAGCACATGAATTGCAAAGCCATTCAGAATTATTTTTTTTTCAGCTTGGCTGGACAGAGAAAACTTTGTGGCTTTGTAAGGCTACTCTCTGGCACCATAAAGACATCCAGGATCCTGAAATTTTGTATCACATGAAACTGAGTAATGTGAAGGTGCATATTTTCAGTTTCAGCAACAGCACAGAGAACGAACTGCTCATTCCTATTTTTGTGGTTTCAGCAACATAGATGTAATATATTCCACACGTTCGGCATGTTAAGAAGTGGAAGATAGGATTGTTCTTCTTAATGATATGTTTATCACCAGCATTATGCTCAGTTCTAGACTTCAAAATAAAAAGATACAGGTTATGATCACATATTCAAATATCTCAAAGGAAAAGAATCACAGTTATAAAAGACATGACTGTATCACCAGAGCTTACACACTCTCAACAGGAGCTACGGCCCCGTTCTCCATCAACAGTTTCTAGGGAGGGTACTCTTCAACTCTTTTTATATGAACAAACTGTTGAGGTCCAAGTAGTAAAGCTCAGGGGAACCATGGGAATGTAACTTGACACTGAGACCCCATTAAGATTGTGTAAATACTTTCAGGGTTGTTTCTCATCAAGAAAAGACCCATGTGAAATCTTCTGCATGCCATCATTTACATATTGTATCCATGCTTCTCTTTACTTCTCTCCCTACCATAGGAAACTGCTGATCATTTGCAACAGTACTTCCTTCTGCCACTCAACCATTCCTCCTGAGTGCCTCCAGGTAGTCTAGTTCAATAAGTCTCTACATTCATCGATCTTCCATCCTCAGCCTTTGATTGCTCTTGCAGAGCCATGGCTCCTAGATAACAGCTGAAAAATTTGGGAGTTTGTTGTGTTCCATGTTTAATTTTGCTAAAAAGAGTTTGTGTATTCTTGGCCATCAGCAAGAAACTGTTTTGTGGTTCAGATTTTCTACAATAACATTCCTGTGTCCATCTACTGTGGAAGAGCTAAGGAATAGGGGGTGGAAGGAAGACTCAAGAGGGTAAAAATGCTTTTGACAACACCAGAATTTGTAAAGCTTTTAAAGGTGTGGCTAGTTTCCAGTCTGTCTCCAAAACTTTCTATTGCAAAATAAATATTTAAAATTCAAGTGCAAAGAATTTTCCCCCCTTATGTTAGAAATGCAAGTGAATGAAGCTGTTTCATTTTTGAGACAATATATTAGATAATTTTTTGTTTAGATCCTCTGGAATCTGATATTATCTAAGTTTCAGGATATAAATATATTTCAGGAATTAAATAGATTTGTGTTGGTAAGTAAGATAAATTACTTTCTTGGATTTACAGGATTTCATAATGTGTATTAACTGCTGTGGCTTGCTGTTAACACAAATATTCTTTCCTTAGAAATTCTAAGACAATAGCAGAAGGGTTCTGCCTTCTGGACCAGGACCGCAGTACTCTTGTTTAGAGCGTATCACTAGCACTTCTACCAGTCCTGAGTTTTGCAAATGGAGTCTACAAGGGAGATGATAGCCACCCAAACCCAGACCTGGCACAAATCTTCTAGGCTCTCCTAGCAAAGAGACCACACTCATTATTCAAAGCACAGGGCTTCTTATCCTCCCCAGGCAGACAGCAGAAGAGCATAGGAGGTCAGGAAGGGCATGCAGAGGATGTTACAATTGCTGTCCTACTTTATCTTGCTGTTGAAAGATTCACTTCTGACATTTTATTAATGACAGTCCTTGTTCAACCTCTCCCCTTTTTTTCCTTTGAACACCACTTGATGCCAGCTAGTTTTTGCTTATTAGATAAAGGAGGCAGATGTTTATTCACTACAGTAGCAGCTATGCAGACAGGTTCAAGACCTGTCACAAACATAGTAAGGTCTGTGTTTAGCCTTGCACTGATAGAAAACATAGTGTCACAAGATAAATGTCAATGAAAGTGGTGCTGAAGGCTGATCCGATTTATTATAAGAAGTGAACAGTGTTATCAAAGCTGCCAGGTGTAGAAGAGTCATTTTAGCACAGACAACTCTGATATCTTTGAAAGGAATAAAATGTAGAGAACTCATTCAATTATTGCCAGGAATGACTCCTCACCCTTCCCCCAAGACAATTATTTTAAGTGCTGGAAGGAGAGGAAATAGCTCATTATTTTAAGTGGCTTGAATTGCTTTCCATCCCTCCCAGTTCTACTGGGAAAATATTTAACACGGAACAAACAGTGGAATCAATAGTCTTCCTGTTGTCAGCTTTTAACAGTAACTCCACTAACATTTATGGGCAGGGGTCAAGGGGTAAAAAAAATCCTAGGCTGATTTATTTCCTGCCTAGATAGGTAAAGCACATCAAAACTCTACCACATTCCCAACTTGATTACACACAATTTTCAGCTGAAGATTTTCAGTTTATACCCTTATCAAGTATAAACAAAGTAATGGCAAATACCAGTGTCCATTAAGGTCAACCAAAATATCCTTCACTGTCAGTGATGCTCTTTGGTTTCACGTGAAGTGGTAATCTATTCCAACTGTAGTAAGCATACAGCACACCTTCAACCTCATTTCAGCCCCAGCACAATGGCTCTGTGCCACAATCCAAACAGCAAGTTCAACCAGGATAGTCTGTAAATCTGTCCCAATGACCCTGTCAGCTTGATTTTGCCTGTTAGGCTGAACCTCCATCCTTAATTGATCTGTGGCCCCAATGGTCAGCCTTAAACCACTCTCAGCCATCTGTTTGCCATTTTGTACATGGGTCTAGCAGGTTCATTTTCTCTGAACTGAAACACACCCAAAATATACATTTAGCCTGTGGGATGTTTTCAGCTGCTAAACTAAATTCTGTTAATCCAAATTCTGGCTGCCAAACCAGCAGATTAGACCTTGCTGGTTTGAGCCCTAATCTCATAATAAACTGGTGACTCCTGGCAATCCCTATGGCTTTTATAATTTGGTTTATTTCTTTTTATATTGATTTTATTTAATATTTTCTCTTTAGGCAGACAATCCTAACATGCATTTGCCTACAAAGCGTCCCTTAAAGGCATCTACTTTAATATGTACTCACCAATGACCTATATTTTTGACCAGGATCACAATGACCTATATTTAAATGCCTCCTGATGATCTTAGCCACCCACCCTTTCCCAGCATCTTCCTTAAGCACAGACCTAGTCTTGAAAGCCCTTCTCTTCAGAAAAGTAATTCTTACTGCTTGTCTTCCCTGCAAGCATGAATATTAATCCCAATACTATCACTGCTTTAGCCCATCAACTTTCTATAAATTGAGGTACGACGTGGGGGAAGCTTTCCAAACCAGTTATAACACTGTACGTAGTTACTCAAGTCTGAGTAAAGTCTCTAGTTACAGCCCTGGCTGCAGATGTACAGCACAGGCAGGTAACTCTCACTTCTTGCAGTCCTCTACCAGTGTTCACCCCCGTACCCTGAGCAGATCTGACCCTGCTAGAGTTAGCCTTTCAGCAGTAATCTGGAATTACGTATACACGCATGTTGATACCTTAGTTGGTCATGCCTGCATGGCCTAAACCTAGAATTATGCAGTTAACACAAGCCACTGTGAGGATTAAACTTCTCTGGACAGCCCCTATAAAGCCTTACTTTCTAACTTCAGCTCATCTCCTGCTACTGGTTTATGTCGGTTAATCCATAGCTTGCTTTAGTTAGGCACATAAGAACATTAATAGTCCCAGATGGTAGTAGTTACCTATCAGGGACTGTAGCCTATATCACTGCTCCTGGTGTTTCCTGATCGTAATTAAACTTTGCCTGCCTCAGGAGAAGAGCCAGATTGCAGCCTGACCAGGTGACTAAGCCTAAACATCAGGTGATCACATTTAGTTTTGATTTCAGGTTAAGGTTAATTGCAGCCAGCTGATTGTTACCACCAGAGATATAAATTTTGCCAGGTCGTTCTGAGTGGGTCTGTGAAGTCTTAAATACAGTCAGATATTTCAAGCCTACTTTTCTTGACTTCATGAACCCTATGTGCAGTTCTTGGAAAATCTCCTGGCACTGATTTTTCCTGTACCTGATTTGCTCTATCTTATGCTTGTTTCTCTGATAGCCCATATACAGCAAGGTGATGTCTGAAAGCCCTGGTTTTAGATGGATGAACACCATGCCTAGCCATAGTGGAAGAATGTGTCAGCCCAAATTCTAAACCTAGAATAGATTTAAGAATACAAATTATTTTTCTTCTTTGTATGGAATTTAGTCTCTGTGCTTCATGAAAAGAGTTCCAGAAGCATGGTCTGTGTCAATGAATAGCCAACAGAGAGATGTGGAGGTTATACAGACTGATCCTGTGTGCTTTTTAGAGATACAGAAGCTCTTTTGTCTTGGACCCTAATGGCATTTTCCTCATGCAATGATAAATTCATTCAAAAAACTGAATCTTTAGGAAAAGCATCTCTTCATTTAAAACTATATGGTGTTGTCAAGTAAATAGTCACACAAGCATTTGGCTTTTGAGGCCAAAAAGTGTTATTCTAAAATTCTGTTTTATTTTTAAAATACAATCTTTGGTCTATAAACCCTTTTCACTGAACTAAGTAGAAGTCCAGATGGAAATAAAATATCTCATTGACTGATTTTATGGTGTCACCAATATCCTTTCCGATCCTCGTTCCTACGGAGGACGGAAGGCTGTAGTCACATGCAGTCATGACCTTGCCCTTTCCTTGGAATCTTGGTCTCATTCCCCAGGCATCAATATGTCTACATGTACCAGCTGTAATATACTCTCCCAGGGACTACCAGCAGCGTATCCCCTAGGTAGCTTAAAGTGAAAGTTCAACGACATCAACATCTGGTGGCAGATGATGAAAATTTCCCTCTTCTCTTCCAGACTCGGCATACGTGGGACGGCAACGTAATTGTGTTCGAAAGCTGCTGGCCTCCATCCCCTTCTCTGGGGTGGAAACGCCACACAAACCAATCGAGAAACCAGAAGCTGGGCCTGGAAGTGCCTGAAGACAGGGTCTGAAGCTACTCTGCTTGTTAAAAGCAGGAAGTGCTCAGTAAGGGCGGGAGGGCGGCCCTGGCGCCGGCAGAGCGGCGGGCTCTAGGCCGCGGCAGCACCGCATTCCC
>NW_010225210.1:0-7555 GCF_000690775.1 Eurypyga helias | reverse complement strand
GTTTTCCACGTGCTGCGGCGCCGCCCCGCCGTCAGCGCACTGCATGCTGGGGGCTGTAGTGCCCGCTCGGCCCGTCACGTGACCGCCGCCGGGAGCGGAGGGGAAGGCGGATCTCGCGGGACGGCGCGATCGCGTTACGGGACCCCAGCATCGCTGTGACGTTATACGTGACGTCAACTCGAACCTGCTAGGCAAGTATTTTTTGCTGTCAGTGCTGCGCGCGCTCACGAGGGGGCAGCAGGGAACCTCCAGCAGCCGCTGCACACCCCTGTGTCTGAGGGCACCCCCACCCCTCGCCTCTCACCGGCCTTCAAGGTTGGCGTCCGTGTAACCGCTCATCGCGGGTCAAGCCCTCAGGCCATCCCCACTGGCTCTGCAGTCAGTCCGCCTCTTCTTTAAATGCCACGTGCAAAATCAGCCAACAACACCCAGCCAGTTCGCGCATTGCTTTGCCTAACAAAACAGTATCGGATTTACACGGGGGGGCATCGCACTCCTCGTTCCCAGCAGGGCAGTGGTGCCCCACTGTAGCTTGCCACGTGTTTGCAGCTGTCCGGCCTCTACTCCCCGCCGTAGGCCTCCCTGGCCCGGCCTGGAGGGCTCTGCTCAGGTCCCTCTGCTCGCTGTGCATGCTTAGACTCACCGCTGGTCTCCAGCATGATTTGTCAACACCACTCTGAACTCTACACCTAACTTTCAGCATGTTTACAGGCTGGCACTGCCTGTTCCATTAGTAACAAAATCCTACATCAGAATGAAAATAAATAGTTAAAGGCCCAGGACAAAGCCCCGTGGGTGCACCACATCTATCCGTTCATTCTGAAATGATCCTCCTTGAACCACTCACCAAGTGCCAGTTCCCATCCTCTCACCAGCAGTTTCATTTATGTCACCCTAGCTTCCCCGTGAGAGCTTCCTGCGAGACGGTATTGAAAGCTTTGCTGGCGGAGATCTGCGACAGGACAACAGGTCTTGTGGGTAGAGGGAAAGAAGCAGATGTTAGAGGAGATTCAACTGGTCTGACATGCTTTGTCCTCAACAGATCTATAGTGGCTCCTACAGGCTGTCACACTGTCATCTACCTGCTATGGCCTACAGTGCTTTGCTGTGGCTGTTCTGGGGCCTGTTGTTCTATCTGCTGGAATTCAGATTACCCATCTATAACTTTGCAGGTTCCACACCACCCCCTTTTTTCTTTTAATATGGCTGCTTTTGTTACAGGCCCCGTGTTCTTGTTCTTTGTGTTAGGCTGACAAAACAAAGTGTCAAAGGCTAACTCAGAATAATACAGCAGTCGAGATGTCTTTCTGTGTTGTTTAGACAACATTCTGTTTTTCACTATGTTGTTTTGTTAGGGTGTTTAGACTTTATTCTGTTTTGCACAATGTTAAGCCGTTTTGGACAATGCTCTATTTTTTGATGATGTTTTTAGATGTGTTGATGATACTCTGTCCCTCACTATGTTAACGTGTTTTGACGATACCCTGTTTTTCAGTGTGTTTCTCAGCACAGTGCTGAGAAAGGTTTGGTAAGAAGACATGGGCTCTCGTGCTTATCAGAAGCAGGAGGGTAAATGTTCATCAGTACCTCGGCAGTGTCCTTGTAAAGTAAGAAGTGTTTTTGTAGATTAGTAGATGTTTAAGGAATTTTGTCATTTTTGTGAACTTTGCTCATTAAAAGCTTATTATAATACTAAAAATAATGCCCATCGGTCAAGAAGGCCCTTGCCCAAGTGAAGACCCTTCCCCTGAGCATGCGTAATCCCATGCACAGTACCAAGCAATGTGTCAGCAATATTATAATTGTATAACCAACCATTGTAAAGGGGGTGGACGGGAAAATTACTAATCCTGAAAGTTTTGTGTATAAATATAGCACAAAGAACTCTGTTCAGTGTGCATGCTCAGAGGAGATATCCCCCATGCATGCAGCACCACAGTAAACCAATGTCACCTTTCTACGCCGCCATTTGTTTTAGAGAGTTTTCTTTGTTACTTTTCGGTAACACTTTAAAACTTACACTTCCTCCATGAGTTCTTAAAGTTAATAACAAATGGATCCTAACCCCTAAAGCTTGCAGTAATTTCTTCTGACAATAATATGAAGCAGCATCACATTAAGCTTCTCTACCACTTATCTTAAAACGATGAACGATAGAACGATGTCAGATCCAATCAATCTTATACTAGGCATGAAGAACATGATATGACAAACACACATTATTTTTATAAAAACAGACATGAAGTGTTAGATTCCTCGTCTGCTGTAAGCAGAAATGGACTCAGAAACAATTAACATTCAATAAATTTGTCTGCCATTCTACATACAGACCGAGGATGAAACAGGACAAGAGCTAAGAAATCTTTATAACGATTAATACTGATTTTAATTTCCAGACTTTCTGAGCAGGTATTTTTTGTTTGCTCCATGCAAGACTTTACTGCTTGCATGCCACTGAAAGCAATGCAGTCTTAAAGTATATATAGCATATAAATGTATTACATCAAAAGAAAACTACTTTGCAAGGACAGACATTTGGAAGTGAGTAACTGCCAGATGAACTACTGCCCTTCAACATAATTTTTTAACCTTTTGGCCTAGAAATAAGGCAATGATTCTGAAGAAAAAGCTTGAAACAAAACACTTAAAATTTACATTTATAGACAACTATGGAATCTGTATTTTGTAACAGTCTTAGAGCTTAACTTTCCAACCAAAATGAGCTTGGTGGCTTGGTATTACTAAGGCATGCTATTGGGTTTTTTCCCTCTAATGAAATGTTAGAAATCACAATAATACATTTTTTTTTCAATTAAATGAAGATTAAGTGGGAAAATTAACATAAGATAAAAAGTGATATCCACTGCAAACATATCGAGACCACCTTTATTCTTACTTGCTTTTTCTATTCCATGTATGCCAAGAGCAAAAATAAGTCACAAAGACAATTGTGTGAGCTACTGCCTGACTGAAAAGCCAAAGGCAGTTATATATACGGCATCTTTACCTTTCGCTCTACACTCCTTCATACAGATCATACAAAAGAAGGCAGCACTGGAACACAAGAATGTTTCTTCCCATTTCTGCCGGTTTGGTCTTTTCTAGTATGAAAGTGCAACTTGCCTCACTCAGAATTTTGCTCAAAATATAAACATGTCTCTCACAAACATAGAAGAAAATAAGAGATCGTTCCAACCTGCATATAAACAAGAGGAAGCTATTTAATTACTGGGAGTTGAATCTGTCTGATTGCTATCTTCGCCACCACTGTGGTAAGTGGAAAACATGTATTTCTGGTAATCAGATTAGATTAAAAATTGTATACAGTTTAATATCTGCAGTTCTGTTGTACGAGGTCAATTTATAGCAGAGGTTGTACATTTTCTTAGACTAGGTAGAGCCTAAAGATACTAAACCACTATAAGCACAAACTGAGTAACAGGGAGCTAGCATTTCACAAGCAATAAAAATAGAAATCGGAAAAAAGAAACAAGAATACTTAGGATAGTCTTAACAGTGGTTGGGAGAATGAGCTTTAACAAGGCATGTACATCACCTGTGACAAATACAGTTTATTTTTTTTTTAAAGAAAGACAAAAACACGACAGAAAAATAAATTCTATAATCATACACACAACCGCCAATGCAATGAATTCAGCAGAGATTACTAATCCCCACTCATTGATCAAAAATGACATTTTTTTCACTAAAGCTTGCCAAGAAGAAGTCATTGTGTTATAATAATATTCATAGACAATGCATGTCTCAAAAGAAATTTAAAATCAGTGTTTTCCTAGGATTTATATCAGATGACCTGGGTAATTATAGGTATGGAAGCCTGACAAATAGTGGAATTGTTGACACTAAACATGATAAACTAAGAATTAAGGAAGGTTATAATAATGGAGAGATATAATTAATACAAATTATAAATTTGGGTGAGACTTCTTCAAGGCTTAGTAATACCTGTTTTGATTACCAACATGCTACACAGTGTATGAGCTGTACTGAACACGTGGGGAGTTTCATACTGTTCAATATTAATCAGTGACATAGGAAAAATTCACTGATTAATTGCATATTCACATTAAAGGGGAGATGACCTGCCCCTGAGATAAACATAAAGCAATTTCTAACCTTCGAACAGTCTGTCCAGATGGCCAGTAATATTCTAAACTGTGTTGTCCACATGCAGAAAGTTAAACAATAAGGACTTACACTCACACTATACTGGTATATTCTCAGCTGAGGACAGGGTTCTCCTTCAGTCAAAGTAAGAGAATAATTATTTCACTGTTAAAAATGAAAGAGACAATGCAGTAAGTCCCTTATTGTTAAAAATTAAGGAATCAATCCATACATAAGCAGAATTGGTTTCAACTGACCAGGGAAAATATGTGGACTAAAAGACCTCTTTTTTCTGCATGTGTGCCAGATCACCAGATCACTGTCTGACACAGATACATATGGTAGCACTTTTAGATCTTTTAATAGTTATAGTCACCATAATAAAAGCTTAACAACACACACAGGGGTGTGTATGCAATTTTGTAATTAGCTCAGAGTAAAGCTAGTAATTTTCTATACGCTTACCTATTTTCAGTTAAAGACATGCACCTGGATGACATCCTTTACATAAAAATAAAAGAAACAATGAATGGGAAAACTGGAAACATAGACTTGACAAGGACCCACTGAAGGCAACAGGAAATGCCTCCTTGGTTTCTCATTACCTTTTCACTTCAGTATTTTAAAATGTAATTAATTCAGTATTTGTATACTGAGAGCAGTCAACAGACGATCTTTCTTCCTATGTGCCTTGTCATGAAACTGCCACTATTTATTTTGGAGTGGAAATAAGCTAAGCTTTTTTCAGCACCTGGCCATCTTGCTGCAAAGCCCTTTTATACACAATTTGAATTTAATCCAGAATTTTAGCTACATGGAAAAATATGCTTCCGTTAGAAGCATATCAAGACTGTACTTAGGAGTTTTACACTTGCTGCCTCTTAGCTTTCAAGAGGAATATAAACTACTGGTTTTATTCTAAATTATTTGTAACCTGCCTACTTTGAGGATCACTGTACAGTTATGCCAAATATCCTGAAGAGGGTCTCCACAGTGCTACTCCAGTAAGGCTTCTTCATGGGATTTTCTGAATAATTTCCACGCTTACTGTAAATCACACTGAGTTTATTTGATCTTTTGGACACCACCTGTTTTTCCACTAGGGCAGGTTAAGAAGGCAGAGCTGAAAGCACCAATCGTCTATAGGCAATTAGAAGCTTCATGGGGAAAAAATCTTAGTTGCTGGGCTAAACTGAGAAAGGAATTTTACTGAAAGCCCTCTTTGGTTTTGCTGATGGTGTTGTATTAAAAGTATATTTAAAGCCTGGAAAAGATAGCCGAAACAGTGGATGAGTGTAATTTTGGGTAGTGTAAACTGAAACAGAGATTGGGTAGATTGTAAGAACAGAATCTGCTCTATGCCACGGAACATTTGGTGCAGGGGGGGCTCCGTGCAGCGCCGCTGCTAACGCCGCGCTGTGAGGTCTGCACGGCTGTGCCTTGCTCGGGGGCCCTGAGCTTTGGTTTGGTTTCAGAGTTGGTTTTGTACCTCCATGGGCTACGATACAGCCTAGAGACCTATGTGTGGGGAATAAGAACGTACAACATCAGAAGGATATAGACCGGTTGGAGCGAGTCCAGAGGAGGCTACAAATATGAACAGAGGACAAGGGGTAACAGGGTTAAATTGATAGCTGGGAGGTTTAGATTAGCTATCAGGAAGGAATTCTTCCCGGAGAGGGTGGTGAGGCACTGGGACAGGTTGCCCAGAGAAGCTGTGGAGGCCCCATCCCTGGAAGTGTTCAAGGCCAGGCTGGATGAGGCTTTGAGCAACCTGGTCTAGTGGAAGGGGTCCCTGCCCATGGCAGGGGGGGTGGAACTAGATGATCTTTAAGGTCCCTTCCAACCCAAACCATTCTATGATTCTATGATTTTGTGCCATTGAATAGCCTGTAAATAAGCTTACAGTGGATAAAATAGGTGTAAAGTACAGCAGGTGTGACCTCTATTGCACATCTCTGCTGCAATAGTTACATTAGATGCATGAGGAGGAATGATCTTTCATAATCATAGCTACAAAAGCAGAAACACTTGCTTTACATGAAACTATTAGCAGACCACCACAGTTTTGCTGGTGCAGTCTACTTGGCTTTCCCAGGATTATTGCTGTGTATATCTTAGGCAAGATCTATAGGGAAGGGCAGGAT
This sequence comes from Eurypyga helias, assembly GCF_000690775.1. Lineage (NCBI taxonomy): Eukaryota > Metazoa > Chordata > Aves > Eurypygiformes > Eurypygidae > Eurypyga > Eurypyga helias. The sequence continues at coordinate 1,280 of NW_010225210.1, read as the reverse complement.
TTAGCAGAGCAGCTAAATATACATCAGGCCAGCATTAGCTAAATATATACATTTGGCTACATTAGGCTAGCAAACTGTCAGGACCTGAAAAAGGAATAAAGTGCCTGAAATTCTGTATACTTTTATAGCTTTCATCCCTGCATGAAAACTGATGCCTACAGCTTGTGCTAACAATAAAGGCAGAAGCATTTCTACTATATATCCAATTTAAGAGAGTGACTCCAATTCACAACCTCTTAATCCCTCAGTTGCTTCAGAGAGGGAGGAGAAAGACCATTAAGAGGCACTCATCTGGCAGCGTGCTCTCTGCCAGACACAACGGTATTACTCTCTCTGATGCACTGGCAATGGCAACGGGGCGGAAGTAAGATTTAAGATCTCACCATTTATCCTGTCCTCTTTTTCTCTAGCCTGGTCTTGACTTTTACATATAGTAGGAAACAGAAGAAAACCCATCCTGCCTCAAACTAGAATCGCATGAGGACAAAGATATCCTTCATTTTCACAGAAGTTAACATATTGTGTTAAAATTAGGCTCCCACACAGTTCTAAATTCAACCAGTTAATTTAGGTGAAAACTACCAACTGCCTTGCTCCAACCAGGATGTTAACAAGAAACAGTTCTGTGTCTCAACGGAGGCCATGAGTGTGGGTGTACTTGACGTAGACATGAATGTTTTAAACTGGGTAGCTCAGGTACCGGTAAAATCGTCTCTGTAGCAGCACAGACCTCAGTGAAAACCAGCCACTGAATGGCTACCCAAATTCCCTGATGGATTTTGTTGACCATATGGATTAGTGTGCTGCCCCTTCTACTAGCTAATTTGACCAAAGTTTAAAGCTACTTCATCATCATCTTTGGGTGAAGAAATAACCTCTGCTAACTTGTCAGGCCACATCTTTCTACGTTTTTATGACAGCAGGAGGGTCCTGTGACCTTCAGCTGTGAAATAAAAGGCAAGCAGTGGTGAAACTAAAATCAGGCATTAAACGTAGCACTTTTTTTTTAGCTTTCAGAAATAAGACATAAGAAAATTGATATATCTGAAGAGAGCCATTACTAGAACTGCAAACAGTGCAGGATTTTCTTGGAATTCAAGCAGACAGACACGACTCTCCCACACGGAATTCTATCAAGAAAAAAAAAAATCTCCCCAGAAACCCAACTACATGGAGTTACAGCAGAAGTCCCGCCGCAGCCCGCGCGTACGCCCCTCAGCCCGTCTGGCCCGGGCAGTGCTGTGCCCGCGGCAGGCGGGGGAGCAGGCTGCTGAGGGAGA